>NC_044052.1:4712008-5012008 GCF_902167405.1 Gadus morhua
ATGCAGCAACATCTGTTCCAGCTCTGGCACTGTGCGCTGGGGCCAGATGCCCACTCCAATGTTCAGTGGGCAGAAAGCAAAACATAGAGAATGACACCTGCTGTCTGTCGCCGGGCAGATCGCTAGGAGAGGCCCACACAGGGAGGGGAAACCGGCGCTTTGCTTCACTGTGTTAGCTTAAGCTTCCCCTAATGTTTGCACAATCGCTGTATCGTTATCAGGAATTATCAGGCCATGTCCTTCGTAGTTACTTTGAGACATGCTAAGAGAGAAGAATGTTATTCCCAAAAGTTGTATGATTAAAAACTGTTAAGCTGTTATTCCAATGGACCTCCCAGAAGTTGTGTTAATAACGGGTTACGCACAAATGTTTTTAGAGTGTGTGTTCAAATAGGTACAATTGTTGAGTGTGTGTGTGTGTTGTCTTTCTTCAAATGTTCGACTCCTTTTATGGCAATTTTACATGAATCCAAAATCAGCACAGGCAGCGGCAGGAGGGATAATGACTTACAGATTTGCTTCCAAGCAGCTTTTATGTCTATGGAAACATCAAAGCCTTATGCACACAAACCCCATCCGCCGCAGTTGTGTTTTTTTCTTTCTCCTTCTTCCTTTAAAAAGCCATATCCGCGCCGGCAGAGCGGGCCGTTGTGGCGGGGTTCAAGGACAGCCTGGAACGGCGCGCGGCCGTCGGTGGAGCGACGTGGCCCTTTCATATTTCATCTTATTTTAAAGATCAGACGCAGTCTTTTCCCCGTGCTCTTCTGCACTCCGACAATGCCGGCCCGGAGTGCCACTTCATTCCCTGATGGGAATGAGTGACGCTCCGGTGATGGATCGCTCCGGGGGGCCGCGGAGCCCGGGCCCTCCAGCGCCTTCGCTTTTTCTCTAATGAAAAAGCACATTTTGATTTTCGGTGTGAAAGGCAAGCTGCACGAGCTGTCTGTAGAAATGGATGTGTGTAGTCAGTATGTAACAGTGTTTGATGGTGTCTGGTGGCGGAGGTGCACTGCATGTGTTTGTGTTTTTGTGTGTGTGTGTGTGCGTGCACATGTGTGTATGTTTGTGGAGGAAGGTAGGACAAATATAGAATGTGTACGATACCGTTGTTGTGGGATAAAGGAAGAAAGCTACAGAAGAGGAAGATAAGTTCCCATGGGGGGTTGGGGATGTTCTTTGTGAATAAAGCTGTCATTGAGTCGGTTTGGGTCACACACACTTTGTGTGTGTCTCTCTGTCACTCGATGTGACCGTCCGTCCATACATTGATATTGATATTTTATTTATTGGCACATTTGTTGTACATTCCCTGTGTACAACACAGGGATTGTTTGTTCGTTCCCGTAACAAAGCGAACACACTTGGTGCCCATACAGGCTTAATTCCAACTATGAGCCCGCTGGACTGAGGTATCGTCTCCCTGCTTCATTTGGAGTAGCGTCGTGGTATTTTAGAAAACAGATGCAGGAAAGCGGTTCTCCCAAAAATAAATCTATCTTTTTCACGGATATTGTCCTGTACAGTTACGGTCAAAATAATAATGACGATGAGGGCATGAATAATAATGAAGAAGTGTTCGCTGCTGTAAATGTGTCTATAACTGGTTTCGGGTGAGTTTCCTTCCTACCTGGAATTTCTGTGTGTTACCGTTAAAGCCAGTTTGCTTAACTGGCTATCTTTCTGGTGCTCTGCTTAACTCCCTTCCCTCACAGACACAGTACTTTCGGCTATTCATACACCATGATACCATTGGTGTGGAAATGTGTGCGTGTGTGTGTGTGTGTGTGTGTGTGTTCGTTCACCTATAGGGACTTATAGATTCATAGAATTATATCATGAAAATAAAATCATGATACAATTCATAAGATAGAAGTAGAAGAAAGTCCATGTGAGGGAATGAGAATGTAAACAAACTAGATCCAGAAGCTTTTTCCATAACAAATGATGAGCGGTGGGGAAAACACATAAAAAACAAGAACAACATGACCCACGAGAGGTGTCTTGCCCTCAGCTGTATTCGTACTGTTGGTATAATAAGTAGACTCTCTGCTTTTAATTGACCTATATCCATGCCTTCGGGGTTCTATGCCACATGAATTTGAACCCTTACTGCTAACATATTGCCCTTAAACCGGAAAACAATAAAACATATCTCATGGATGTTCGGCGTGTTTTTCTGTGTATTTATGTCTTTGTATGGGTTTGTGTGTGTGGGCTACATACACGTGTATATCTGTGCGAACGTTGATGTGTGTGTGATTGTACATTTGTGTATGTGTGTGCGTGTGTGTAGGTGTGTACATGCATGTATGTGTGTACATTTATTTATAACTGTTTGGTTGCGTGTGTCTGTATATACATTTATGGTTCTGTGTACGCGTCTGTCTGTATATGTGTTAGTGTGTGTTAGTGTGTGTGTGTGTGTGTGTGTGTGTGTGTGTGTGTGTGTGTGTGTGTGTGTGTGTGTTCCGGAGGGGCATCGTTCCTTGCATTCTGCTGCGCGGGGGGTTATTGCTGTGATCATACTAGCTCAGCGCTCACAGTTACATTCTTCCTGAGACAGTGAGGGAGCGAGCGAGAAAACATATGGCTGAATGGGCTGCTGATAATGTTCAGCTGACCTTCAAACGTACACACCAAACACAGAGCATATTGACCGAGTGATAAGGCTGCTCACATGAAGGATATTGTGGAAAGATGTTACATACTGGAGTCATTTTCAATATTGAATGGTGTTGGGCGGGGGGGGGGGGGGATACATGATAAGTAATTTGACTTGTATAATGAAGGCCTGCATGGCTACCTGCCAAAATATGCGTGCATGAACAATGAAGCCAGAAGGGTTTAAAAAAAAAAAGTTGACAAAGGCTGAGGAATGATGGAGTTCATGAGTCATCTGAGATCCTCTTCCAAGATGCCCAAAATATCTCCATGGTTGGTCTCGCCTCTGGTTTGCTAAGCCAGTGATATTGTCCTGGAGGGTAGATCTAACGCTGTTCAGTCGACCGAAAGTCAGTTGCAGTACAGCGTGTTCGTTTGAATGCTCTCTCTCAGCCTCTTGCAGCCACGTTTTTACCCAGAAACCCTTGCAGTGCGCACTTCCTCTTCACACATTAACAGGGAACAGCTGAAATTTATAAATGCCACCTCAAGGCCCAGGCCTGCGTTATAAATCGATAACGCACAAGGCAAACAAGAGTTACGGCTTACATTATATTGACAGTAGCGTTACACTGGAAAATAAGTGAACAGACTTCTGCACATGTGCATCACCTTCTTTATTCAGATCTCAAGGCTCTTGAGTAGCAGGGACATGGCCAGCTTTTCTCCCTACTCCAGTGGACTCCATTATCAGCACTCTGCATTCCTCGTTCCCTTCTGACCACGCTGGGGATTCAGGGTAGCATAGCAGAGTAGCAAGACGGGGAGGAGATTATGAAGATCAATGGAGGGATGGGGAACATCACTCGTAGTTAGGGTAATGTAAAGTACATTAGAGTAGTAATAGTAGTAGTTAGTAATAGTAAAATACATTAGAACAAGTTGGAACATTAGAAAGGGCACTGATGGGCAAAGTTGCCTTTAAAAGTAACTTATTATGTAGTGACTTACTGTACTGTGATGCAAAGAGTTGCGTAGCTTGATTGTTTAAAGATATGCTGAGCATGAAAGGTAGCTTCACGTGTTGGTCACTCACATGCCCAAACAACGGCACACAATTCATGAGTTCATTTAGGAAGTGACTATAATGTATTGTGTCATTGTGAAATGCACATGATATTTCTATTCATCCAAAACAGATAATTATTTAACTGAAGGATTTGGATGTGAAAATTGTGTATCTTATGTAATGTTCTAACTCTAGAACATTACATAAGACATTTACAAAATGCTTTAAATTCCCTGGATTCAATTATTTATTTGGCCTCTGACACTTCATTGAACAACATCCATTTTAAATCCCGGTCTCTTCCTGAGCCTGACGGGAACACTTTGAAAAAGATCTCGACAGATTAGGTTATAACTTCCACTTCCAGTTTTGGAATCTATTCTAAAACCAACCACAGGCAGAGAGGGTATTGTGTGTGTGTGTGTGTGTTAGTGTGTGTGTGTGCGTGTGCGTGTGCGTGTGCGTGTGCGTGTGTGTGAGGCCCTATGCCACCTCCCGCTGAACCTTAACCAGCCCCCCAAAAAAATTGCTATCTCTTCTAACTTCTCATCAGGACTAGCTCGGTCCGCTTGCCAAGCCGCGGGCCTGCTGCATGAGACAGCAAGGAGGGGGGGGTGGTGTTGGTGTGGGTGTGGGTGTGGGTGTGGGCGACACTGCAGCAAGGACAGTGATTTCCTGTGCCATCGAAGTCCATAATTCATCCATTGCTAGGCTGGGTCCAGTGGGCGCGGCGGGGTCTGTAGAACTTTCCTTTTGTGCGTTCCAAGCGTCATGTTATGAATCTCACATCTGCTTTAGTCAAAGCCCATAAACCCCCTCACACCCCTGTAACTCCAAAGAAAAGGGAAAGGCAAGAAAAACTGAGCAAACAATTGGTTGATTTTCTGCTCTGACACACACAGAATAGTTTGTTCTGATAATTTTTACACAAGCTCAGGATGCATCCTTTTATCATTCGAAACATTAACAACAAAAAACGAATGAAGCACACAACAAAGCAAGGATTAGCTGTGTGTGTGTGTGTGTGTGTGTGTGTGTGTGTGTGTGTGTGTGTGTGTGTGTATGTGTGTGTGTGTGTGTGTGCGTGTGCGTGTGTGTCTGGGCTCTTTCAAGATGAATCCTGCTCCGTAGTGATTCCATGGCTTAGTGGGATCAGAAAGCCCCACGCTGGTCTTTGTCAAGGTATGTCACTTGGAACATGGAACATATATAATGACAAAAAATTATATATTTATATACACGGTCATCGCCAGCTCTGGTGTGGTCTTTCTTTTAGATGAATAAGTGCGGCCCAGCCTTGACATGTAGGAACATATTCACTTTGGATCCCTGGTATGAAATGCGATTGAATTATTGGAATTCTGGTGAATGAGTCCCATCCCATTGTATGTGATGGAAGTATTCAATACGATGTTTCTTTGCATTTCTTGTGTGTCCAGGAGTTTGGCCAGCAGTATCAACATGAACAATTTTGAAAAATTGTGTATTGGATCGAATGAACAAGTACCATAAACAAGTACCATAATCAACGTGACATAACTTTTTGACAAAGGTTTCTTCATGTCTTAGAAACGTAGAATCGTTTTTGCAGTTTAAAATGGCGCTTATAGTGAACCGTGAGCAGCCATGAAAGAGAAAGGCTGTATGGAGCCCCCTCCATCACGGGCCTATCAGCACCCACTTGATTCTGAATGTGTGGAGTCGAATGGAAAGGTATTGAAATATAGAACACTTTACCCTTCCACAAACTGGAAAGCTCTAAAAGGAGAAGTCGGAAGTGGAAAAGTGTGTATTGTAACTGTACTGCAGTGTTTCTGAATCATGACGGGGAACTCAGATATGGTTTTCAGGAAGTCTGAGGCATGCCTGCCTTCAGAAGGAGGATCAGAGGGTTGTTACAGCAGCAGCAGCCTCTGTGGTTTCCATACACACACTATCCAACGTGATTAGCACACAAATCAGGGTGCTGAACTCCAATGAACTTGACTTAACTCTGTCAGTTAGGAGAAAAAAAATCAAGAAATAGAAGGTACTTGCTTGTGTTTTTCTTATGTTTAATTATGGTCAACAATTTCACGAAAAATGGGCTCATGTCCGGAATCTTGGCTGCTGCCAATTTGGATCCAAACAAATTGCTGGAAAACACATGCACATGCACAAAGGCACACACACACGGACGTGTGCACACACACGTAAACTTGCATTCAAATTCTGATTCTATTAAAAATCAAACCTCATGTACCAAAAATACAGAGTCATGTATAGGCCTTGTGACAGCTCATACCACAACTTCAAGTGTTCAACTTCAAATCTGATCATGGCGATCACACAACATTCTCCCAGCATTCAGAGGCATGAGCGCGGAGCCTCTCGTGACTATGGTTTCTTTATTCTTTCAAAGACGTGAACTTCAAGTGCCTGTCTCCTGTGGTTGTGACCGTGGCAAAGTACATTGTTTCTCGCTCTATATCCTCGCTCTTGAAAGGAACCCAATCTTAAAAAGAAAGAGGAGGGGGGAAAAAAGAAAAAGTAATTCAAACAATCGTAATTTCAGGGCGATCCGCGGCGCCAGCACAGCAGAGGTAATTAGCCCGTACCCTGGCAGGGTTTAAGCATGAGAGGGTGTGTGTGCGGGAGGGCGGCAGGGGGGTAATGTGCAGGCTTACAGATTATACCCGAGAAGTACAGGAGAAAACCGAAGTGCGTCCATAGGTCCTAGCTGATGAAGGGGCCGGAGAGACACGCCGTCTGTCCGTCCATGTGTGAGTTCACTACCAGTTCATCAAGCCCTCTTCTCTCTCCTCTTCATGCGCTTGTACCTCGGGTGTCTGTCGACGGACGAAGGACAGGTTCAGGCCAACGAGAGGCGTGAGAGCCCACACAGCGTGATCACTCCACCCCGCCGCCACACACACACACACACACACACACACCCTCCAACCTATACATTGGGCATGAACTGGAGGAAAGAGGAAGCGGCCATTTGGTAAATCAACACAAATTAACATTAAATAAGCAGCCGGGGATTTACTCAGTTCAAGGAACCAGCGTGAAACCAGGGTCATAAGTGCAACAATAACAGGGACACACACACACACACACACACACACACACACACAAACTCACAAAAATAACAGTGTGGACCCTGGACCCCTATGTGATTGTGGTTGAGTCCCCAAGCGGGGAGAGAGACACGCAGGGGTCAGGGCAGCGCACGGACAAGCCTGCTGTCCTGCTGCTATACGGTCGGGAACACGCTGAAAGACATCTGGTGCAGCAGGAATCGGTCCCTACAGGGCCGTGCGCTGGGCTTAGGTTGCATGTATTCTGCTGCTGCATGCCTGTTCTGGTTCTCCATTACACAGGTTTTTTGGCCATGCTTTTCTGCCGCGTTGATTGACGAATTGTGCTATTCCAATGTTCACACACTCATCCTCTTACATATGTACACACACACACACACACACACACACACACACACACACACACACACACACACACACGTGGACAGACACACATGCACACTCCAATAGGCCCATAGACACACATAGCACACACACAAACACACACAAACACACGTAGACACACACTCACACGCACTCACACACACACACATTCCCATTCACACACTCTCACAGGCACACACTTGCCCATCGCTCTTTATCCCCACTCTGTCTGTGAGTCGTCACCCCAAAATGGTTTTGATCCCGATATGAGCCTGGTGATTGAGAGATGAAGTCATGCCTAATGTGCCCCTTTATCAGATGCCCCACAGATTCCTGGCATCTGTTGAGTCCTATAAACACCAACAAACCATCTCCTCTGCCTCTCTGTGTCTATGTCTCTCTTTCTTTCTCCCTCACTTTCTCTCTGTCGAACCAAAAGCTTTGCCCACTCTCAATAATGACATCGCAAACATGGAGCCGATTACTCCATTCCAACCTGTCATATCTGTTGTTGTGCAGGAAAGTGACTTCAGTTTAAACCCGAATGGGCCAATCAGGCTCACTCATTGATTCTGACGATTAGAATGGCAGCAACAAGAGGCTCTGTCTAACGAACCAGCAACAAAGCCATTAGGATTTACAAGGGTGGAAAAATAGCTGTGTTTTGCACTGGCGTACATTTCTAAAGGCTTAAATTACACTGTGTAGTTATAGGCGGTTCCGTGAATCCATAACATATAAATGACATGATTAAACATGGTGTTATATCGCTAATTATCATTATTGTAATAACAATATAAAAAGGATGCTGTTATGTAAAGTACTACCAAATTGTGTTATATAAATTTCCAAATCTTTGTATTTGGTTATGGTTCCTCATTCATTTGTCACATGCTATCCTCTCAGACTTATTCCTGCTCCAGTGTGATTTTCATTCTTGGATCAGAATGGATTTGGCTCTGTTCTGTGAAAGAAAGGAGGGAGTTGAAAGGGGTCGAAGGTTCCGATGCGTTGCATACTGAATGTGGGAGTAGAATTGGTGTGAGAAGCAAAAAAAAGATCGTCATTACTGAAAAGTTAATTTTCATCGATTTGTATACTGAACCCATGAGATTTTGTTTCTACGGAGATGGAAAATAAAATATGACAGCAATGTTTGAAGCTAGAGCTAGGAAATACTCCCACATAAAGCTCAGATGTGCTTTTTTATTGCATTGTGACTTTGCCACATTCCATTGTCTAAAAGTAAATCGAGTTTGATGTGTCAACGTGAAATACACTGAGATGCATTGTACATCGCCAATAGGCACATTGCCACACTGTCTACGTTATGTCTACGCTTGAGCCTGTATATCCCTTTTAAGAATGGACATCTGGAAGTATGAATAAAAATAACACAGCCTTCATTATAAGAGAATTTTTGATTTAAGATCGAGTGGGACATGCAAGGTGTTTTCACCAAAAATACGTCATGTTGCAGAATCCAGCCGTGGGAAGCTTAGGAGACTAATTAGCCGGTGGAAGAGCTCCCGTATCGTATGCTATCCTTGAACAAGATCTTACGATGCCTTCAACAGACTTTGCATCTGCCTTTCCCCTTGAGCACTGTCCAAGTTCTCAAACCCAAGCCAACGTTTCCCAGAGACTGTGGAACCAAAACCACAATCAACTGAGACTCTCAAACTTTCCGCCAGAGTAATTTAGGAGCCACTTTTCCCCTCACTCCCCATTCTCATTCTGTGTATTTCACTTTTTTATTAGGGTACAGAGGATTCCAGTCATATCCCTTCCGCATTGAACCGTTGAATCAGCGAGGAGAACCCGGTCAGCGGCTACCATGTTCTCCCTCTTAACACTGCCTGCCCTCTGAACTCTGGCCAAGCCATCCAGTGTTTTTGTCTTCAGGATACACGCTCTGTCAAGAGTGCTGGGAAATACGGCCTGCCAAACCAAATATACCGCGGCACATGGCACATAGCTTGGGGGGGGGGAGGAAGACCGATCGCCGCGGCAAACGCAGAGAGACAGCTGATGCTCTAGCCGGAGTGTCTCTTGTACTTTGTCTACGGCACTTTCTCTTTTAATCCGAGCTGGGGGAGTATGGGTTTAATATGAATGGTGTGTTATGCTGGAAGCCAGGGCCCAAACTCTGGGCTCCCAGCCAGTACAAATACAGATGTCTGCCCCACATGGAGATCCATTTCACTGTGATCTCACTCTGGACGCCGGCCCCAGCTTGCTGATGTTGTCGTTTTTTTCCATAACTAACAAGGACAAATCAAAGCTCACCAATAAGTTATGTATACCAACAAACGTCCAACAATTTTGATTTTGAACTGCCCGACCAGGATCTGTTGGGAATCTTGCATTTTAAAACCTATTCTTTGTAGTGGACATCTGTTTAAAACTACAGATAGTTATCGCCACATAAATAAGAGAACAGGATAACATGCAGTGGGAATTTACATGCTCAGCTTGTTGGCTGGCCTTCGCCTGTATTTTCTATACAGCGGTCCCATTAGTTCAGACACAGATAATGGTGTAAGCAGTGATTCATGTTCTCTAAAGAGCACCTGATCAAGATTAATATGATAGTTGTGCATGAATTGTCCAATCTTATCCATCAGGCAGACAAAGGAGAGGAGTTGCAATAAAAGTCAAACCCTCACGGAGAAGAACAGAGATTTTCTGTGAGGTTTACTCAAACATGGACGCATAATGCCACGGCCACAACAACCCCAGAGACAGCTGGGATGAGTCGAAGCCATAGGTTCAGCCAAAGTAGGAAAACTTTACAAGTCCCTCTCCACGGGCCTTATGGTTGGTGGAGTCTCTATCAACGGCCTGCGCGGTAAAAACATGCAGGCCTCGGGTTTGGCATGTAAACACAAGAGGAGGAAATGTGAGACTTTTCAGACTGTGGCGAATCCAGTGTCTTCCATCTGTTTGACTCCAGTGTCCACTTTAACCTTACAAAAAGTAGGTAACCTTTGGCTATTACCATGTACTGGTTATAATGTTAATAGGTCTGATATATGTATAGTACAATATTAGAGTCGCTTTTTTCCGCAAAGAAAGTAGCAGAAATATGTGACACTTGAAATGTGACCTTTTAAAATCCCTTAATGTGCAGATCTTTGCTAGGGGTTTTACCGTCATTGGCGCATTTCCATATACCGGACTTCAACTCCCATAAGACAACAATTCTTCTCCCAATTAGTTTTTTTGAATATTTGTTGTTATTCATTTTTTGTTAATTTGTCTTTCCTTTAATGCTTAGTGAGTACCCATTGCACTTATTTTTTGTTGAGACTCAATTTATAAAAAAATATTTTATGCAGAAGAGGTTTGGAATTCTCAGAATGCTCCCAGGGTGGGCAATTTAGACAAGAACAAATAATGGCCTTAACATTATAATTGACTGACAATAATTAATAAAAAAATAAATAATAATAAAGCCATATTGCTGGGAGTTGCAGTGTAGCTGGATGAACCAGAGTGTGACCGTACAAAAATGTCCCGAGCTTCTGAAGCTTCACATAGAAAGTTTCACCCTCTTAAAACAACAACAACCACTTGTCAAAGGGCAGAAATGTGTAGCAAATAGCTTTCTCTGGAAGAGCTGTACAAGAGGCTGATGACGGCCCTTGGGGGCGCTTATGTGTGAAGGAGTGAAACATTTCGCCAAACGACATGGGCCCTAAATTCCTCCCACAATGACCCAGCACGAAAAATAAAAGTGTTTGTAAAGGATTGAAGTGTGTATTCACATGAGACGGCTCTGGGGCGGGGGGGGGGGGGGGGACTAGACATGCAGAGGGAGGAAAACAAGCACAGGGGCCATAATTCATCTCCATTACATAACAGAACATCTGTCACAGGGAGCCACCCTCCCCTCTCACCCACAGTCAGATGAGGGGCCCCGTATGTGTGGCTGAGGGGGCCCGTATGTGTGGCTGAGGGGGCATGTATGTGTGGCTGAGGGGGCCTGTATGTGTGGCTGAGGGGGCATGTATGTGTGGCTGAGGGGGCCTGTATGTGTGGCTGAGGGGGCTTGTATGTGTGGCTGAGGGGGCCTGTATGTGTGGCTGAGGGGGCCTGTATGTGTGGCTGAGGGGGCCTGTATGTGTGGCTATGGGCCGTACATGTGTGTATGTTTGTCAGGTAATAGAACAATGACTCGACGCCAGTGTCTCTCCTTGTGTTTCAGCCGTGTCATGGACTCCTCTGTTTATTCGTTCATTGTTCAGATGAATTTGAATACAGTGTGATCTACAATATGTTTAAGGTAATGGAAAGTTGGTAAACAAATGTGTTTTTTTTAAAACCAACTCGGATAGTCTGCCTCGTAAAACATATGGGAGTGAAATCTTTGAGGGCTGTGCATGGACGCTGAGATAGGGTTGAGCAAATATGTATTCCAGGCACCAGAATAAGCAAGCAATCTTTGTATTGTTGTTTTTTTTCCTTCAGAGCAAAGAACAACGGCAGGTATACTTTTCAAAATGAACACTTTCCCTGTTCTGCCCCAGGGCGCCTGCAGTGAATTACACACAAATGCTGCCATTGGGTTGGAGAATTCTCATTGCTTTCTTTCGAGCACCCCTTCACCACCACACACACACACACAGACACACACACACACACACACACACACACACACACACACACACACACACACACACACAGACACACACACACGCGCGCGCGCGCACACACGTACACACACACACACACACACACACACACATGTTCCAACCAAAAAGTTGCCTTAAGATGGAAAACTGCATTGCTTCCGCTTATTTTAATGACATATAAAAAGTAACGCTCAAATATACAAGCAAACCCACAGACACGAACACACACACACACACATACACACACACTATCAAAGATGTAAAAACATTTAATGGCATCCCATCGGATGTTTACCGGTGCTACTGTCAGCATACCCCTGGTAACTTTGATGTAGTTCTGTTGGAAGTGAATGTCAACTCTGAACACTTGATAAATGACGTAGTTTGTAAGTGTGGGTAATTTAGCAAGCACTGCGAAAGAGCAAGTTGCCGTATAGGCCTGGACATAAAGGTCGATTTGTGCTTTCTGAATGTAATGCCTATGTATTTTTGGCTTGTGTAATGTCAAGATAAGTATAAATAAAATAAAAACGACCGGTCAAAAGATGTGAAGATGAATCTCTGTCTCATTTGAAGGTGATTATCACGGGTGAGACAAATTACTTACCCTATTATACGGGTGTGATGAGCTATTACAAGCCGTTTGATAATCTTTCCATCTTTTTCCTGTGTTTTAGTGACATCGCAAGTGGGAGACTCCACCTAGAAGTAAGTGATGGATAAGGAAAAGGCAGATTTTCAAAGGGCTTGAAATGTCTAATCACACTCACACCTGGGGGTATAATAGAGGCCCTTTAAAGCTGAGTATGTTGGCAGACCTTTGCGAAAGTTGCATGGCTTGGAGGAGAAGTTGTTCTCTAACGGGCCTCGTAATCAGCATGTGTAGGCCTATAAGTAGATTTCCCCCATAATGCTTGTGTGTCCTTCCAACACCTACGTCATGCCTAGGCAGGGATCCTTATCACTTAGCGCAGCTGAAAAGCCTAGCCCGAGTAAATCAATGCCAATAAAGACATCTGGCCACTCAGAAATCCAGGTGGACTACCTTTAGTTGCACAAGCATTAAATCTCCCCGCCTTCTGCTGCGTCTTTACCTTACGAAGGCGTTACCTTGAACAACAGATTGGATAAACTGCTATTGACTTTCTAATCAGCTGGCAGAAAGCGCACTCTGGATTAGGCTTGTCCGCTTTCCAACGCCGGGATGCAGAAACCCACAGCCGCGGAGCGCAGGCGTAGGAGCCAGGATGTAAGACGCTTCTCTCTAAGTAGCTGGGCAGCTGTTCGCCCGAGCCCGCCTGGCATCAGCTCTGAAAAGCACCCAAAAATAAAATATAAATGAAGACCATTAAAAGACAGTGAAACCCATGTTCACTGCATGGTGTTGGTGATGGTGGTGGTGGTGGGCGGGCTGGCAGGGGAGCGGAGAATTTGTTTAAATCGCTAGGAAAGGATCTGGAAAGGTTTCTTCTTGTGTTTGGGCTGGGCTGTTTGGTTGTTGTTGTTGATTTCAGATGTTGCAGAGGTCAGGAGAGGATATATAAGGTTATGGGAAGGTTGGCACCATGCTACACCAAAGAGTAACGATTGAGGCTGAACTGTGGACTTTGGCTCCACTCTGGCTGGACTGAGGGGTGCGGCCACATGGCACTGCTCAACCATGGTAACCCGTATGGGACTCCCCGCGGGGAGTCAGGGTCATTCAGAACTTACTTAACGGCAGGTGGAAAGAGTTGTAGGGTGGAGAAAGACCTGTAGAGAACAGGACTTGCTTTAGCTTCACAGAGAATGTTAAAATGTGAGTTTATATCCAAAATACCTGAGTGTAGATTATGCAGCACATCCAACAAGTACTTAACAAATAAGATTGAACTCATTTTAGCAATAAATTATAACAAAATACATTATCACTCACATAAGAAACTAGCACTTGTTACAACTATCTCATTAAAATTTGAAAAATACCCATAATTTGCATTCTTTCTGATTAACATGATTAACATCCAACTAAGCATATAGTTGATCAATATCTCAAGCCTTTCATGACACTAATGAAAACTAATATAATACAAAATTATCCATTGCATTGATATTAACATGCTACAAACCCAATCAAATACTCATCATCAATTATGATTAACTGAATAATTTATGATATGTTGTGTTAGCCAGTTTGACAATCAAACAGAGAGAGAGAGAGAGAGAGAGAGAGAGAGAGAGAGAGAGAGAGAGAGAGAGAGAGAGAGAGAGAGAGAGAGAGAGAGATAGTTATTAATAGTTATTAGTGAGACAGTTATTTGTTATTAGGTAGGTTATAGGAATCCATTGTGCAAAGTCCAACGTGTTTTTAAAGAGGTATGTTGAAGTCAGGAATTCACTAAATCCATATCGGTCCGAGTGTCATTGGGACCACTCATTCACCAGAGAAGTTTTCTCTGGCGAGCGTCTTGCTGGCTGGAAAATGTGAGCTTGTGGGGAGCAGGTTGGGTGGTTGTCAGGGTGTTTAATAGCTCTGATTAATTGGGGCCGTTAGAAAAGCCTCACACCATGAGTCCTGAATCCCAGACTGATTAATAACATATGAATTTAAATGATTTTCAGGGGGGCTTCGAAGGGCTGGGAAATAGCACCTCCTAATAATCAGGGATATTAGGTGGCTGTTAGGTCCAAATTCTGTCTACATCTCATTTGTCTTCAAACGATCTCCCTTCCGAACGGCCAGGAATGCATAATTTGTGCCCGATTAAACAAATTAGCAACTTTGGCTGTAATTACTTCATTTAGTAGTGGAGTTGTAACAAAGTAGTAACTGAGGTTGCATGGGGCCACTCTTGCAGACTGAGACACGTCCCACTGGTTTGAACACTTAGTTGATCACGCCATGTTTTGAGTTTGTTGCCTCTGTCGGTCTCTTGCACCGTCTCACAACATGGCACCTGATGTTCACATTCCCTTTAGAATTGCACATCATCCATTCAGATGGATGATTGTGTCAATAGAGAGAAGGACAAGACTGAAAAACAGATTTCCATGGCAGACACCAAACAACACCCCCCCAAAAAAGCCTGCTTGAGTTCATTTGAGTACATTCATTTTCAATTCAAAGAGTACAAAAACGGGTGTAACAACCCTAATTTCAGCATCAAACCATCTGGGAAGTAGCACCACAGTAGTTATGCCGTAGCGGTGTATTAAAGCCCAGTGAGTGAAATGGCATAGAGAATGAACATTCAGTATGTATGCATTCCATTGGGTACCTCATGGAAACGTAACAGTGTGTGGGAAGCCTTTACCTTGAAGCCTTCACCACCATTACAAAGCTAGTATTTAAGAGCTGATTGACTGTGTTATTAAAGGAGCTTAGGAGGGGACATCAGAAGAAATTAACTAAAGCACTCAATACATATTTGTGTTTTCAAAATAGAATTGTTGCCTCAATGCATTTCCATGAATTTCACCTTTTGTGCTACTAAATTTGTGGACCATTCATCTCAGCGGAGGGGATACATTTGTTTTTCTTGTCAAGTCACCTCCTCATTTTCCCAAATTCCAAAATTACAAAACAAAAATAAAAGTTTTTGTGGGTATACATTTTTCTACATACACAGACACACCGATCTAATTTCAGCTTCATTGCACTCGATTTGAGGCCGTGAGCTGATGGTGCATGGAAGATGAGACGTGCAACGTCTGCAAAACAACCTAATGGCGGCGATAGGGAGCCCTTGATAAACGCACCGTCTCCTGTTGCTCACAACAACTGATTTATTTCTCTGCTTGTTGTTGTTTTTTGGTTGTTGACGGGTTTATGTTTGGGGGGCTGGGGGTTTGCATATGTGTGTGTTTTTCGTGGAGAGGAGGGGGGGGGGGGGGGGGGGGGGGGGTAAGGACAATGAGGGAGGCAACACGAAGTAAATACAAAAACAAAACATCCACAACGACCTTGTGTCCAGGACGACTCTAAGTCACATGGAGTCTTAGCATTTGACGGCGCGCTGTGTTTCCAATGGACCGTGGTTAATTAATGCACAGGAGGGGGGGGCAGGGTGGGGGTACAGGCCCATTTGTCAAATGGAGCATACGTAAGGGGCACATTGCTGAGCGTTAGGAATGGTGTGTACATACAGTAGCTGTCTTGGAAACGTCTTACTTTGGGACGCAACCTGAAGTGGGTCCCTTCACTGAGTCTCTTCAGTGGCATATGTTGTGTCACAACAACATAGCACCATAAGTGACAGAATTACACTTTCTGTGTGTGTGTGGTGTGTGTGTGTGTGTGTGTTGTGTGTGTGTGTGTGTGTGTGTGTGTGTGTGTGTGTGTGTGTGTGTGTGTGTGTGGTGTGTGTGTGTGTGTGTGTGTGTGTGTGAGTGCATGCAGATATTTGCGTCTTTCTCTATGGCTGCCAAAGCTACACCCCATCTAATTTATGGCTGTGCCATAACAGCACACAAATCAAAATAAAGTGATAACTGCCTTGTTCCATTGTTATGTTATGTTATGAGTGGAAATAAAAAAGATTGATTGCCAACGTCAGATAATTTAAGAGCACACAGAGGTTGTACGGTTGACTGGGAACAAGCAAATGTCAAGTGGTTGATGAAGGGGGCGGAGCCGGACGTTCCTGTGACATAATAAGGAAACCTGCTATTGGTCGTAAATAGCATGTTTGGTTGTTACGGCCAGCAACTGCTTTGACATTTATTGGCAATTATGGTAGTTTGCAGTGTGTTTGAAAGCTTTTACAATTGGATGAAACAATATCGTAGGGATTATGTTCTTTTAAAAAGAATTACTTACTAAGTGTCTGCACCAGGGGAAAGAACAGCATCCAAAACCACTTCATTTATTTTCTACAAACTAATCTGTTTTCATTTGTGGACTAACAGTCAAGGTTTGATGGTAAAAAAATATAAAAGCAGATATTTGACAAAGCATTTATCTATTGTTCAGGCCACACTTGGAATGGCACTGTTATTTCAAATAACCAGAATAATAGAATGACAATTTCCTATGCAAAGAATTGATCGTCTGACTAAAAAGGCTCAGCTTTTGAGAGCATTTGAATTTAATCAGTGGCATTAATGAAATGTTTCCGCTACATTGATGTATCTTTGTATCATTTACAGCCCTCATCTCCTCTGGTAATGATTGGGTATTACATTTTTAAGATTTGGGACACACCATTAAATGTGAATTAATGCTTTATTGTCTCTAATGAAGATTTAGAGACAAAGCCGCCCAAGTCTTTATGTGAGAAAAGTCATTGGGATTATGCCGCAAACATACCACATTTATTGAGTCTTATCTTCCCCGAAACTTTCCATAATAGGATGTCTAACACTGTTATGACTCATATTGTAATGGTTGTTACACATGAGCTAGAATTAATTAGACAACAATTCAAATGAAATGTGATATTGGCATCATCACTTCACCTAATATGTTCATTATGCACTATAACGACAGCAAGTGTTTAAATTATAAACACCTCTGGAATATTCCAGCCTAAAGGAGCAATACACTACCGTATTTGCTTATCTTGCCAGTTCCTTAAGAAAACTTATGGCACTACTCTGGTGAGAATGTATTTTCCTTTTAAATGAGAGGCAGAAATACACAATTACACGCAAATGTCTACAACTATGAATGGGCTGTGCTGTGTTTAGGTGTGATATTCATTCTAGCAATCCATTCGTAACCTAGTTTGACCTCTTTGTTAGCATAATCACCTACCCCTTGGTGCCACTGGTAAGTGCAATGCAATATTACCACATATATATCAGATAACAACCTGCCTACGATGGGGAATCTTCCAGGACATATTCATACAAGCAACGCACATAGTATTTTCCCGATACCCATGGGCGTCAGTTTGGTTTGAAATGTGCTGGGGACAGAGACGCATTCGGAAGTGCATTTTCAGAAGTGCTGGGTACAATGAGGATGCACTCGTTTTTCTCTCTTCAGTGCAGGTAATGAATGGTTCTGAAAGACGGCATACCCATGTAGCTCATTACTAAGGAATAAAATGTAAACTAAATCTGTCTGGCACGTTTATGAAGAAAACGTTTCCAAAAAGCATTGGACATATGACCCACTATGTTCTGCTCCATGTATCCAATGTTGACAACGTGACATGACATGGCTAAGCTACATACCCTCCACTAGCTGTCCTCAATATGGATAACTGTCTATTTTGATGGTGTTTCCCCCTAGCACCATGATGGGCACATGATCTGAATCATGATGAATTAATATTGCTCTTCAGCAAATAGTTAGGCACCACAATGCTCAATTAACGAGGTATTTGCAACACTGTGGATAATGATGAGGCAGGTATGAACAACTCTGAGCTTAAAGTATTCTTTGTAAAAGGAGAACAATTCTACAGAAATTTAAATGAGAGGTTTGGTGTAAGGATGCTGTATTGGCCCCCTTCTATTTCAATATGCTGCCTCTGGCGATGTCAACAGCATTAACTCAACTTCATCATACATTTATGAATTGCACCAAATCACCAAAAATACTTGTTCCCTTTTTACCAACCAATGATTAATGATGACACTGCAACTTGGAAAATACAGAGGCTCTCTTACATCCTCAAATTTATTATTGCATAACGTCACATTAACATGATTGGGCAAGGTATCATTGTGTATTTCTAAATACAAAATGAGAAAAGAAGCCATACATTTTTTCTGTAGTCATTTGGAGTATTCTATTGTCAGTTTGTACAAGTATATGGAACTAATATATAGACAGTTGTATTATCTTCGTGACTGTAAGTCACTTGGAAAATATAATTATTTGGTCACTTGCTTTTAAAATCTATGCATAAAACCTGCTTTATGTTTCCGACGTTCTGTTGTTCTCGTCCCAAGAAGAGTCTGTATGTTTATCTATACTCTGCTCTGGGTCGGTATAGCATCCCCACAGTGCTCCAAGTAGAGGAAGTGGACAGATGGTCTTTAGCACACTGAACAATCTGTTAATTAGGATGTTTCACTGTTTGATTATTGTCGACGCCAAACTGAGTCTCCCATGCTGTCAACCTGACTTTGACTTTGACACTATTGCTCAATATGTTTGAGATACAGAAGCACTGTACCGAACTTTGCTTTTTCTTAATATTTGTGTCATGACTTGGTTATTTGCTCGGAAACTATTTTTATTATCATTCTCTCTTATTTTTGGTGTCATTGTAAATGGTCTAAGATTATCCGTAACACACTTTTTGCTTCAAATTCTGCATGAAATGTTCCACCAGTGAATCACGATGATGTTTAGGATAATTTGTATCACCATATAATGAGTAGCCTCCTCAGATAGCAAAATCCTTGCCAAAACCGTAGCTCTTGCCCTTCACTGTCAATAATTACGCACTTGATGTAATGAATGCCGTTCGCTGGTTATCTGCTCTCCTCGCAGGGTACTCTCCCCTGGGTGGGCAACACTTAGCATCATGCGAGCGCACATAAGGGATGGCGGATACAGGGCAGCGCCTGGAGTTTACTTGATGTATGTTCTTTACTGCTGCCTTGATTGACAGCTTCACAGTGAGCAGTCGGGCTGAGCTGTTATTCAACATAAAGGAGATTAGTCGCTTTTACATTCATTCCACCTACCACATGTTTAAATCCATTCTTTCCACACACAACATTACATTCATCAAGATGTCGGCATGAAGTATATTGCAGCTGAATCGGGGATCAACAAGGCTATGAGAGTGTTCAATGCAGTCCGTGTTGGCAATACGTTTCTGTCCATAATTACAAACGACGCATTTTCGAATTGCATCCAACGGGTTCTTGATGTATTTTGGTGTTGGCGGTGTGTTCATAATAACACAGAGCTCTATTCATCATCCCTTATTAATCTGCGGGGGGTCGTGCCAGTAGGGCCCCCGGTTTGGCCATTGATTCATGTGGCTGCTGCCTAATGAATGATCTCACCTTGGCAACGTATTGAAATTGGCTCAATCAGTGACAGGCTGAGATAGTTTGAATAATGCATTAACAAGTGATCAAAAGCAAATGTGGCAACAAGCCCCACGCTGAATCCATTACACCTATATAACACGGCAAAGCGCCCGACCTTGTCTCAGTGTCTGTGTGTTTCTGTCTGTGTGTGTCCGTGGCAACGGGTAAGGGGGGGGGGTTCACTCAGCACTTTGGTAAAACACTCATTCCACCACAGCCTCCCACTCGAGTCAGACGACTAAGCATGAAGCCAGGCTTGTATTGCTTTGAGTTCACACGCTCCATAGTTAACACCTTATATGAGAGCGAGCGCAGGGAGTTTGTGTCTTCACAGAAAGGTGCTGTACAATGAGCTGGTCGGGCGTGAATGCCGTTATTTTGTGTTGTTATTTTGTTATTTTGGTTAATGCTGACATTATATAAGAACTGTGCACATACACGCACACACACGCGGTCACGCAGTCTGTCACAAACAAACACACACACACACACATATGCATGGTCACGCACACACATAGTCACACAATCAGACACACACACACATACACAAACAAACACAATTGTGCTGCTGCTAGTTCTCATCTCCAAATGAGTGTCATGGCAGAGAGAGAAGGCAGGACTTCTGATGGAGGAATAGCCATTTCCCTGAACTGTTTCGGATATTGCTTTGTCAAGTTATTCGTATATATCGTATTTATTCAACTTGTCTGTATCTTATCTTATCTTTTCTGGTCTTTGTTGTTCTCCTTCTTGTTATGTTCTTATTCTTCGCCCTCTGGGGACTGTTTGGAGGAAGTAGGCAAACGGAAATTGGTAGACAACGCAATGACGCATTCGGGATGATTCTACGATTCATGAGCCACTCTCAGCCCAGATTGTAGCTGACTAGTATATCCGATGAATTCGCTCTGACCAGTACACACATATCAGAACACAAACTCGGACAGCAATAGTAAACAGTAGAAAAGTGTCATAGCTCGGTAACGAAACGGGTAACAAGTCGCAACCCCGCCCTTTTAAGTGGTTGGTTTCAAGACCCGGTACTGTGCTTGATATGATTCTGCCACAACATAGTAGGACCCCTGGATCCGAGATGAGTCACCTTCTAACAATTACTCGGACACGTATTGTTTAAAAGTGAGTCAGTGCGTGAGCATGATGAGCCTGGCTCTGCCCGTGCACACGCCGCACCGTACTGGATTCAGGAGGACGCTCTGGAGGGTTTCATCACGTGCACAGTGCTGGTGTTTGTGTTGGCCTGGCTATCCGTACATGCTTACGCTAGCCCCATTTCAGCACCGCCCCCGTCATGCATTGGTGCTCCACACCCCGGCCCAGGTGCTGGGGAGAGGGGGAGAGGGGGCGCAGACTGCCGGGCTCTGGGAGGCACCTGGCAGGGGGCCAGGGGACCCCATCCTGACTCCCAGGACAGTGGCTGGGCTGCAGGTGTGAAGACGTTCAGCCTCCTGGAGCTATTCTTCTTTTTAAATTGTTGTGTGTGTGTGTGTGTATGTCTGTGTCTGGGTTCGTGCATGGATGTGTGCGTGCTAGAGTAGAAGAGTGTGAGATAAATACACTGGTTGAGTAGTAGAAGTCATTAATTTTGCACAATGTGTGTCAGATAGAATCAAAAATGAAACAAGACATACTTGAAAAAAGTGTTTTTTAAAATCCAATCAATGTGAACTATGATGGGATGATTTACTGCTACATTGCTGCTTTCCAAGGGTTTTTCAATAGTTCTGCATGTATTCCTGGCCAGCCCTCTGCATAATATTTCATACTGGAAAAATCTGTAGAAAACCAATTTGTTTTGACTGGACACCCACTTGAACCCATCATTTTTCATTTTTGATAATGTTGAGCGATGTAGTCAGGAGGAATGTAATCAAACTTAACATAAGTTACTCCTCCTTCCCAATTCAGTCCCGAGATTTATTTAAAACACATTATTTATACATTATTTATCAGAGGATAGTTTTGCTAACTATAAAATATGTGTTCTCGCTCTCTTCCCACTCTCTCTAGCGCGCACTCTCACATATATATATCTTTATATAGTATATATGTGTGTGTGTGCATGTGCATGCGTGCGTTTGCGTGTGTGTGTGTCTGTGTGTGTGTGTGTGTGTGTGAACCACAGCGGTCTAAGAGCTCACTAATTAATCAGCTGTAGTGAGTGGTTCACCAGGGGCCCTTGAGGCCACTGGGCCCTTCTGGGTGCTTTGACCAGTCAGGCAGCGATCGATGGGGAACCCGGTCCTCCACGGCTGGCTGTAGCACGGCTCCTATAGGGACCACAGGGGTTACAGGGACCCTCACATACCTGCCATCGATCAGACACACGCAAACCAACCCCGCAAAAACACACAAACAAACACACACACACACACGCACACACCTAATCACAGAACGCATGCTTGCACATAAGCACATATGCACGCAGGCAAACACACACATACACACACACACACACACACACACACACAAACACGTACACACACACAAACACGCACACACACACACACACACACACACACAAACACGCACACAAACACGTAAACACACATGCACACACCAACACATTCAGCTTACACATTCAAGCAACACAGAAACACAAACACATATACATCACAGCTCCAAGAAAGCTGAGACACAGAATGAAATGCATGCTGAATGCACACCAAATTAGTTGTGTACCCAACTCATTTATGTGACGACTCCCAATGGTTACAATAAAGTTTTGGATTGCTGGCATATTTGGCCGCTTGCTGAGATTAAAGTTTTGAAGTTAATAAATAAATATTTTTTTATTTTGCCACTGAGCAAGGGGGATTCAGTGCTCAAAGACAATGGAATCACATTTATTTGCACAGCTTAGCTTTCCTTTCATGGCCTAGCAAACACTAAATGAACAGTCCTGAAAAGTGACGCCTGGAGTTGAAACCAACACCTGAAAGTCAATCTGTGAAAACCAAGTTGAGCACTATTGTGTGTTTGTGATACACTACTTCCAATGTCAACTTATGTGTAAAGTTTAGAACATCATTGATTTCATTCAATTTATGGTGATAGGAGGTCTGTAAAAGATTTAAGATTAAGATGCTGAAGTTTAATACACTCAAAAAATATTACCCTGAGTATAAGCCACAATTTGATCAGTGGTCAAGTCCCTAGGAAATCCGTTTGATGCAAGTCATCATGCTAACGCAGGCATGAGCAACCAACATTTTAAAGAAGATTTGATCATGTTCAATGACAAATCCTTCAGGAAAGCCGAAGCGAGTGAGCCTGTTTGGGGGTCTGGTACTTTGAGAAGTCATGCTGTACCTCTGAAGGTAGCGACGAGCCTCACCATGATCACACCATTCCAACTCCAATCATTCAGCATGTCAGATGCTACGGTGCAATTTAGGATTCTGCATTGAACGCGTTGAAGGTCTGGCATGTCATTCATTCTTTCATGGAAGAGCAGGGCTTCTATTCTTTGTTTAAAAATCCTATCTTCCACCACAATACATAACACATTGGTTATTTTAGAGGCAACAGTTGGAGTGTACAGAGATATGGAGAGCTGAACCTCTCTGCATATATTGGTTCAGGTATTGTTGATCCCTCTCACACACACACACGCGCGTGCGTGCGTGCTTGACTGACTGTCTCAGTTTAAATATTGCAGCACTGGGGCAAAGAGGCTGAGACAAAGGATAATTTCATTTCAGTTGAATGCATCGGCTGAATGTGTAATTATACTAATTTGCTCTGCCTTTGCGAATCCAACACAACACAGGGCTTATTTTTGTATGAATATACAACACAATACAGGGCTCGAACTGTGCCCTGCTTCTTTACGACTGAAAAATATCAAGCATGCCTTTGGCACAAAAATAAGTGCCCCTTCAAACGTTTTGAAGTGTCACAAACAGGGCTGTTCTCACAAAAAGATAACATCTCAGTTGGCTTCTTTTTTTTTAAGAACACAAAGAAAAAAAAAAAAAGACACCTGGATTTGACAAAAATACAAAATCAAGCTTCTTGAGCACATGGCGTCCTAAAGTCTCTGTGAGGCGCCGCTGAACTCGTACAAACATTATTGATCAACTGGAGGATCATCTGAGCGAGGCAGGGAATGCTGGCAGCGTGCCTTCCCCGGGCCCCCCATTAATCCAGCTGTGGCCAGGGGCCGGGGGGGCCGGGGGGCCGGGGGGCCGGGGGGGGAGTTACCCCTCATCAAAGTAATCGCACTAATAAAGAAGAAACTTTTGTAGAAATGTTGTTTTTTTGCTAGAATTGCAAGCATTTCAACACAGACGCAGATACAGATGCCTTTATTGATCTGTATTTTCTTATTCGTTTAAATAATTGAATTATTTGTGAAATTTCTCCCTCGCAACGTTGGCCGCTCTGTTTCTATCACGGTATCAGAAAGAACAAAGTGGGGTGTCGGGGGATTGGTATGTTCCAGCACGGTTCCTATGTCGCCACGACAACAAGCCCCATCAAGCTCTCTGAAGGACGGGACAGCGTTGAGGCATTAGAATGCCGTACCGAGAAGCAGATCTGGAAGTACCGTGGTTCCGTAGGGAGAAAACACTGTGTTGTGCTGAAGATACAAGAGGACTCTTCAAAGGGGATTAAGGGGGAGATGAGACATCTGCAGTAGCACAGAGAGTAAAGCCTCCCTCAGAGTGAGGGAAACTAATTAAGTTGCCAAGAGTGACCTGAAAATAAGGCAACATGCTCTTAAAGATGAGCAATGTCTTTATTACAAGTCGTGAAGATTAAATTGGCTTGTGCGCTGGAGATGCACATGGCCATATACCATAGCACCTGTTCCGTAGAATTGTACCATTTCCAGAGGTCAGCTGAAGAGCTCCTGAAGCACATTTACGTTTAACATTATCTACTCAACAATGGAACCATGATAATACCCACGGTTTGTAACTTAAACTCCCCAGAAGACTTGTTCATAATTCAAGTGGTGTTTACTGTTGGTGGACATTTGCATGAATAAATCGTAATAGTTATAAAATACATAAATATCACAGTGCTAGCTCTGAGCAAATTCAGAATTTGGTTCACACTGTCTACAACGTGAGTACTAAATAAATTAATAAATACATGAGCAATATACAAAAATAAGGTACATTTTAAAATGATTAATCCAGAACAAGGTAAATATATATATATTATATATATATAATTGTTTTTATAGACATAAATATATATATATATATATATATATAAAAAAATTCAGTTCAGTTTTGATATGGTAAGTAGTGTTGCCGCCCGAGGCAAACGGTTTAAAAGAAAATAGTTAGAGTTGTGTGTCGTAAATCCCTTCCAACTGTGTGCATTCTTCTAAAGGCTTTTCACAAAAGCTTGCAGTAAACAAATACAGCTGCCAACGATAGCAAACACTATCACGCAGTGTTTAAAACCTCCGTTTGGAGCTGTTGTGTATACTCTAAACCATAAATGAAATAGTTTTTCTGTCATTCTGACAGTATGCAGAATTCAACCCCAAAAGATGACAATGCAGACAGAGAACAAGGGCTATATAAGAGCCCTCCCCAACCGTTAGTTAAAGGGGACGTATTATACCACCAGGTGTGAGTATGATTAGCCTTGCAAGCCGTTTTAAAAATCGACCCCATAAGACATCACTAGTGGGTGTGTCCACCTAGATCTGTGCTGGATAGATCAGTCTACCAGCCTACCCAGTGGACTGAAGTAAACGTTGCTCATCTATCCAGCACAGATCTAGGTGGACACGCCCACTAGTGATGTCATATCGGGCAGATTTTCGAAACGGCTTGTAAGGCTAATCACACACACCTGGTGGTATAATATGTCCCCTTTAAGGAACCATTAACGAGGAGTGGAGGATGTGTGTTGGCACCGACTATAGCCTCTGAAAAGACCCGAATAGAATGTAGAGCCTATCACATTGAATTGCACTTTTTCCATCAAGTGCCCTCCTACACACACCTGTGTGTGTATGTGTGTATGCGTGTGAATGGGTATGGGTATGAGTGTATGTGTGTATATGTATGCAAGTGTGTATGAGTGTGTGAGTGTGTTAGCATGTGCATGTGTGTGCTTTGTATGTGGTTGTGCCGAAATGTGCTCATGTGTGTGTGTGTGTGTGTGTGTGCGTGTGTGTGTGTGTACGCACGCACGTGTGTGTGTGTGTTTGTGTGTGCGCATGCACGTGTGTGTGTGTGTGTGTGTGTGTGTGTGTGTGTGTGTGTGTGCGTCAGAGTGAGCCTGCATGTGCGAGGAAGCGTCCATGCCATCATAACGATAATACCGCCTAAGTGAGATCCCCCTGCCTTAGTATATACATACCTTATATGGGCCTGTGACTGCATTGTAACGATACCCTTCCCAGCCCAGCTCAGCCGTGATGGCAGCGAGGTAAATATTTCAAACATCCATACCTCAGCGTGAGAGCTGCGGCAGCTGCTCCCCGCTGACAGCAGGAGGCGCAGGGGGGGATTCCTCTTGATTGGCTGATTGTGCCGAGACGGCCTCCCGGCGTCTCCTCTAGAGTTACCTGCACCCTGGCAGCTGAGCATGATGGACGCCCAGCCGCCCGCACACTCACCCACAGCAATATCTGTACTTCCAACCAGGACCTCGCTCCATCAACTAGTGAATATCTGTGTGGCGGATAGGGTAGGGGGGGGGTCATATATGTGCCAGGCGGTGAGGATTAAGACAAATGACTCGCGGCAAGCCATCCTTTTTGTCTGACTATGGAGAGGAGCCACCCCCCCACACACACCACACACCACTATAGAAGGTTAAAAAAAAATGAGAAGAAAGAGCTGACGTAATAGGAGTAAAAGGCCGTCTATCAAGCTGTGCTGGGCCAGCCTGCGGCTAGGTAATAATGCAGGGATAAAATATGATTAGAGTGTGTGTTGTGTCACGCTTTCCATACATATTTAATCCAGCGGTCAACAAACGCGCAGTATCCATCTTGGCCGACAGCTGTGCGTGACATGTGTTTATTCAGAGAGCCACCAACAAAGGGAATTATTATTATGAACACAAAGACATGCAGAAACCGAAAAACACACACACACACACACACAGACACACACACACACACACACACACACATACACACATACACACAAATTCATTCACACACTAACACATGGCAGTTCCTGTCTCTGTCTGACAGGCTCCCCCTCTCTCTGTTTCTCTCTCCCCCCCTCACATGTTGGGGTAAGATACTTTCTGATAGACCAAAACTGCCTCATGCTAGTGATGCTATCGGTGTGTGCAACATCAACTCTGTTTCTGAGGCAAAAATGGAAGAAATGTTGGACCGGTTACGTCACTTGTCGAGGATTTGCATTTTCCTTTCATACGTTTTATAGGAGTGTTTTTTTTCTAACAGCGTGCGTATAAACCAGTATAAACCAGTACTCTACACTATTAGAAAACTGGAGAGCGTGACGGATCCCTTTTAAAACACATTGCAGTGTCACCCCGCCTGATCCCAGATTGCATATGTATTCATCCCATTCTTTTGTCTGACTTGTGTGGCATAGCTGTTTTGGACAATGTAAGCCCATTGGCGGTTTACAGTCTGTGTTCTGTGGCGGGGCTTATGCCTGGTGGGTGTGCTCCGGTGGCTCCTAAGCCACTTGATCTGTCCCCAGGGAGAGCTGGAGTGCCTCAGCGACACTTGCTCGACAGGGGCTTTGGTGAACCCAGCCATGCTCCACACGTTGTACACCCAGGGATCTGCAATTGATATCCCCCGGACACAAGCATATGCCGAGTAGCGAGTGCGTGTGTCTCTTTTTATTTTCCACCTGAAACAGTGGCTGTATCTATCCATCAATGTCAGATATGCTTCTTGACATCGTACACTCCAGTGACCTTGATCGAGCCGCCGTTTGGTTGTGTCGTCTTATTTTAATACACAGTTTCCCAGTCTTAATTAACTGATGTTGAGGAAGAAGACCACAACGCCGTAATATAATAATTGCCAAGTTGTAATTAATTATTTCAAATGAACCTCATATGCGCTCTTTACAGTACCATATTGCATTCAGAAGCAGATGTTGTGATAGGCTAATATTGATTTGGGGTGAAATTGTATCTAGCGGAATGGACTAAAATGGCAGAAAAGGAATATAATATTATGATAAGTTCAATAATAAGGTAATATGACTACACGATAATATGTTCTAATATCATAATATAAAGTAATACATTATTTTAATAATAAAATATCACATCATGAATATATGATCATCTAGTTGTCATTACCTGACAATGAGCATTAATAATGATAGCATAATTAATGAGTTTTGAATCTATAAAGACAGCAGACAAGGAATTCCTTTGGGGAATAACAACCTGCACCAAACAGGCCAGTACAGGTCACCATAGCTCCCCCTACGTCGTTGGAAGGGTAGAGGTAGGGTGGGGGGGTTGGTACACAGCTGCTTGCAACCTCAGCGCTAAATAGCACTAAATCCTAAAAATTTATAAAAAATGATCATGGTAACACCATATCATGATAAGTTTTCCCAAGCATTCATCAGCATCATGAATCACAATTATTTTTATTTTCATCTTTGGCTCAGGAAGTTCATAACAATGTGCTCTAAAAAATACTTATCCTTGTATTAATTCCACATGATTATTCAAGCCCCAAGTTCATCATAAAAGAATAATCAAAACATGAAATCAACTCTGTGAGTGTGCAGGTTACTGATTAAAAGCTCCTTGATGAGCATTGACCTCTCATGCAGGGGTTCCTGTATCTTCCACCGATAGCAGAATGAAGCCACTATTGTTGGGTAAAAATAGGGAACAACATGTCACTATATAGGGCGAACATACGTCGTGCTTAAAGCTAGAGGTTACCACTATAGCTCATCTTCCCTGAGACAGCAGTAACATAATAGTCAGAAAGAGGCTAAAAGCTGGACCGGAACCAGGGAATAAATCAAGCTATTGGGTGTAAGGGGCGGTCTGGGTGGTGGGTTTTAAAGGTAATGGCAATCTATAAATGTAGTCCAAAAAAAACACCCCCATACAATGTGCTGTCTACAGTTCTGCATGCATATACATTTTCTATAAAACCCAGAAGTCCTATGCACCCAACTCATCACGGTCATGCAGGGGCCGCCGACCTGCCGTGGTGACGGAGAGAAACAGCAGGCCAGGGTGAAAGGACCGTAATGGCTTTCCCTCGAGGGTGCACTCTTTGTCCATATCCTGGTAAATTATTGAAAGCAAAAGCCTGTTGAGCACCACTTGGCTTAGCTAATGTGCGTATCACGGCCATTTTTCCTTTTTTTTTACCCCCTCAGCCTATTCCAGCGTTTTATATTTCTTCTTGTGGAGAGAATTTGGGAAAATCACCAAGGGCCCCCCGCTTCATAATGCATGGACCTGCGTCCGCACCGCTCCTGGGGTTAATACATTCTGCTTAGGATAAGCTTTCAGGCAATTTGATCGAAGATCTGGCCACTAAGACTCGCTTTTAATCATATCCATTGACTGGGGTTTTAAGCCATGGCTGTACCTGGGGAAATGTCAAGTTATAAAGTGCGCTTGTGTGTGGTGTGTGTGTGTGTGTGTGTGTGTGTGTGTGTGTGTGTGTGGTGTGTGTGTGTGGTGTGTGTGTGGTGTGTGTGTGTGTGTGAGTTTGGGGCAGCTGTACTAGCATAAGCGCACAATGGATAGCTTAGCACTCAGACGAAAATCTCTCGTGAGCGGCAGAATTGTATTTCTCGATATATAAAACAAATGTTTTGCCGTAATAACAAAGAGGCTAAGCCTCTTTGTTCACGACGAGTGATTCCTTTACTGTCTGGAATCACTCATGTCATCAATTGAACCATTTATTGCATGAAATGGTAATACAATTTAGTTTGGCGGTATGGTTGCTTTGTTCCATTGTGTTCATTCTATTTTCTGGCGCTCCCTGCGGCAGGATTTGAAGCAGGACATACAGATGTCAGATGCAGAATACCGACAGCATACCAACATTTGACAACATGGAGCGCTATAAAATCCCCACGTGCTACATCATAAATCTCAACCCGTTGTATAGGTGGTATATGTGATACAGGGCAGAACTAAAGCAGGTGGAGGCTGGGCTGCATGGTGGGGGTGATGTTCAGCTCAGCCCACCTAATTTCGCAGAGTGTGTGTTTGAGATGCAAGGGCCTAAATCGACCGCCTATCAGTGTGCGTGGGTTTGATTGGATTGCGTTAGCTGATAGGGGGCGCAGGACTAGAGTGTCCCGCCAACTAGCTCTGCCCATAAAGGTGAGTTATGGTACACACTCACCTTTATTACAAGGTGACAAGGACTTTCAGTCACATCCAGGTGTACCTTTATTCTGTATGGTGTATTTCCAAGTAAAACAGACAATTAGCACAGGACAAAAGGTAGGAATAATGTGTTGTTGTTCTCTTGAGGATATAATTAGATGGTGCCAGATGTGTGTTAGCCAGTAACTGGCTTAAGATGAGAGGGAGGGAAATGTCAAGCCTGCCAGCACAGACATTTCTGGTTGAAAAGGTGATTTTATAGGTCTTTTGACTGTGGAAATTAGAAAATATTATGTTATTTCGTAGTGACTTTTCAGTAGTTAATTTTACCTATTTGCCTTGCATTAATGTAACCATACCCTTACATTCACTCTCTTACTTTGCCTGACGTTCACATTTCCAACCTAAAGAAACCAAGTAACTTGGCGATATCAAAAATACAGAAAATGGTAAGAATGCTTCATAAGTGGGCAGCACATCATCATGTCCACTTTGGTAATAAGTTACGTAGAAAGCTGCAGCCTTTGACCAAAAATAAAACTGTATCGAAAAGAGTAATTAGTGTGACTCATTAGCATAATTAATGCACTATTTTTGCACACATGCAATCAACTATTTAATTTGCATTCTTTAGACATGATTCCAATTTGATATATCCTACTTTCCAAGATCCTTGTGGTAAATCACAAGGAATAGAGCGATATTCTTGAGTGGAGTGATACAAACTGATACTGATTGAGTGATGTATACTGACATCAGGTGCAAACCAAGCTTGCCTTGAAAGGCGCCTCTAAATTAAATGTATTATTATTATTGTTACGGCCACACCCAGTCAGCCCTGAGAAATGCTCTGATGATCCCTTTTAGCTGTCGATTTTAGTCGGGAAGATCTCCCGCTCTGACTGCCTCGTTGTCCTGATGGTTAAGCAAATACACAGTAAGAAACAGGGAGGCAGTGTGGTGTTAAAGGCCAATCAAGCCATTGTTTTGTTTCGTTTTTAAACATATAGGGATGCAGCCAGTTCAACATTCTTAATTTGTAACACTAAACACATCTTAGCTGTGTTAGGTTGTTTGTATTCATTGCCAAGGGACCATGGGTAAATAAACAACTTTAATTGTTCAGTGTATGTTTATTTTAAACTAACAATTATGAAACAACTGTTGACAAACAACTATATCTACTTGAAGCAGTTTATATTATGTAACCTTGACTTAGATTACATATTGAGAGGCTAACATTTCACTATGATCATTCTCAGCAGTGGAAAATATGTTCATGGCAACTTTCTTTTCAACTTTAGTTTTGTCTCGTTAACAAGATGACCGAGGGAGCAGTAGTACGTCCAAGTGTACTTAAATGTCCTAAAATGAATGTTTAATGTTTTGCTAACGTAAAATCATATTTTCAAGTCATCCTCAAGGCCGGGGCACTTTATCCATTCTTTCTTGCAAATAACATGAAATGAACAAAGAATTCCGCAATGTTTCTTAATACTTATTAAATAATAATGATAATACAGCTTCTGGACTTGGCCAGAACATGCTAGACAAATATCTTTCTTTACTGGCTGCTATATATTTAATCCTAGGCATTGCCTTCTTCTAGTATCTTGAAATCAATAATGCAACACATAAATCAATACCGAAGGAATCTCTGGGGTTGTTCAATCACCAGCCTTGTCCAGAATTGCGAGCAGAGAAACACCTGGCTTCTTAAAGCCAATGTGTTGACAGGCTGTCTAATAGCATTTTCCAACATCATACTGGTGTACATAAACCTTGTGTTGTGACATTATCCTGTACTGTTGATTTTCTGTGGAAGTGGAATTTCTTTGCAAGGAACAGTGATTCCACTGTGTGTCCTGACGAAGGGGTAAACATCTGTCTCTTTTGAAAAATGCCTTTGGAGAGCAGTTGACCCTGTTTTCATAGTCGACACATCAGGGGCAACACTAGGCCAGAGGAATTTGTCATCCTGATGTCACACAGGTTAAAGTTCATGATGAAAGATGGATACCTATGGTTTGGACTTTCTGTGAGTTGGCCTATTTTTCCAACAATTGATCAATGTGAGGAAGCCATCTTGCCAAAATCTAGTGTCAATGTATTGAACAGCGGTATGAAAACAGATTGTCTATTCTAGTTCACACCTTCTACTCACACATGTAGTAGGGATGCAGAGTCTGACGAGGTGGCATTATTGATGACATACATGTAGAAGTAAGGTCTGCATTCAGGGTTAGGGTTAGGGTTCATCAGAACACAGCATCTGGATAGGAGTAACCAAGTCTGAACACAAGAGGTCTCTGTACAGAGATGTCAACAACCTAGTATCAAGCTAAAATGGTCTCATCTCCGAGTGGTTGTTGTTTGCTCCAGTCAACAATGAGGGGACTGTGGTTGGCAGCATTGGAGCAGGGGCCTGGGGGAGCTGTTACACAACACTTGTTGTTGTTTGTTCCTCCCGTCCTATCTGGAAGGTTAATTGCTGATAATTGTACCTCAGGAGAGTGGTGGCGTAGCCGGGGCCAAGGAGGCTCATGGAGCTGTGCGGCTCATGGGAAACGATTAGTGGGCATCCAGGCAAGGGCCCATGCCTGCCATGCCGCGCTGCTAAACTAAGACGCACCGCTCCCCTTTGAATCTGCATACACGCCCAAGTTCTCATCACATGCACACAGCATGCATCTTACATGCACAAACCAATCACCGCCATCGCCTCAGCTGTCAAAGGTACCGCATTGCATGAGTGAATATGTAAATACTCCATTAGGGATAATGTTGGGGAAAATGACATCTCTGTTGAGAGGAAGCCTGTGCACGGGGTGAAATGGATGAGTGGGACCAGGGCTTGGAGTGCAAACTTATACAGTTTACAGTTGCGTAATGATGTCTGATTTAGCATTGTTTTTCCTCCTTCACACCCTCTTGCTCAACTTGTTGATGCCATTGATGCGTGAGACTTTTAGCAATGAATGTCATCGCATAAAAAAGACACAATCTAAAATAAACCCCTGTCAATGATATAACCCTCTCTGACTGTCTTGTAAGCTGTGATTGATGGGTTGAGGTCCAGGCCAACATCGCGAGACAGGTCTAGTGGCTCACCTTATAGCCTGTAAGGTCAAACCGCACTCTTAAGCAGAGTGCAGGGAATGACACAGGAGCCAAAAGTATGTGTTCACCTTCTGTTACCCCACCGGCACTGCCCTGCTTACACATTTTCTGCCGACCTCTTGATGGCTCCACTAAAAGTACACCTCCAAGCCGCGAAATGGCTGATAACTTCTGATCAAGACTAATTGGCATATTTAAAGTAAGTTGATCTGTCTTGTTTGCAAGCCAGACCTGTCCGTATCCACCCCCCCCCCCCCCCCCCCCCCCGCCCTTCTTCGCTACTTTCCTTATTTGGACCCAAGGTTATCTTCCTGACTTTTGGAGCTGATTATGAATTTACCCGGGCCATGACCTTTTGCATAGCACCAACCTCAGCTGTCGTTGCATTAGATTTTCCATTATCATGCAGTCGCATCCACCATCAGCTGGTACGCCAGGCTTCTTGCTGAGCTGCTAAAGACCTCCACACATTCGACGCGTCTGAATAAGGCTTGAGCCATTAGTGAGAGCTAGAGGGTAGGGCATTTACAGCTAACGCCAAATCAAGCGATTTTGCATCGTTAATAAGAAAAAAATATTCCATTTACTGAGGTGGATTAGAGCCCCTATTTTCCTCGGGTTTCATTAGTTTAAATGATCGTATCCAAAGAGGTTCTACACTAGCTTCAGGGAAATGTGGTCTCTATGCTATATGTCTCCCTTGAAGGGAGAAAGGTAGAGAGAAAGGCATGCAGGTCAAAACTTTATTCCAAAGACAATGCCCTAGCATCTTGTACAGCTGAGATCTCCTGTTCCTGCTTGGTAATGGGGAACCCTGCTACACAATCCTGTCAAAGCAACTCTCCGGAGCTCTGCTCCATTGTATTCCCGACCAACGAGAGAAAGGTGCACGGATATGAATGGTTTGCAGTTCGAGCAGCAGACCAAGGGATAGGTGTGTGTGTGTGTGGGGGGGGCGGAGGCAAGGATTTTTTATGCCTGCTGCTGTGAAATTTAAAACAGAAAATACATTCTTCTGGAGGCTTCAATGCTGTAACTAACCAACATCTCTACTTACGTACACTTTCAATTTAAGTGATCAACTTTGACCTGTAATGACTTTCTATGAAATACCCCCATCGCAGACACAGGGACATACACACACACACACACACACACACACACACACACACACACACACACACACACACACACACACACACACACACACACACACACACCAACCTCTCCGATGTGCCATTTGATTAAGACACACCCCGCACCTCCGCTCAACACACAAAGACACACTGCTCGCCATTGTTCCCTCCCTCTCTCTCCCTCTACCTCAATGTGTGTACCTGTCTCTAGCTTTCTCTCCCCCCTCTGTGTCGTCAGCGGCCCCTGAAGCGTAAACCAGTAAGAGGGCAAGCTGGGGCCCTCAAAGGCTCCTGTGGCTGGCTTGACTACACGGACTGACAGTTTTTTTTCTCCTTTCCTTCTGCCTTTTATTGGTTCACCTGTTTTTTTTATATTTCCTCTGTATTTTATTAACGCCCCAAGGGACGTGAATAAAAAATGTTCCTGGAGCGGAAGAATAATAAAGAATGAAGGATGTGGCAGTCTCACAGCTACAGCAGCTCAGAGGAGAGGCTGTTCAGGTGACAGACTGCTCACGGTGCCGTGGCTTTTCGTTTGGCGTAGCGCATATTAATTAAGCATCGGCCTATCAGAGGCGATGAGCCGGACTGTCGGAGCGCTGTCGTGTTTGTTAACATCTCGCAAACCGAGGACGACAAGGGCTCAGCGAAGACCTGAGCAAGCAATGAATAAATAAATAAAAGCATGTACATACATTTATTTATATATGTGTGTGCGTGTGTAGGTTAAGTGTGTTTCTGTATATCGCGATGTGCTTGCTTTCGTTTGTGTGTGTGCATGTGTGTGTGTGTGTGTGTGTGTGTGTGTGTGAGTGTGTGTGTGTGTGTGTGTGTGTGTGTGTGTGTGTTCCTGTGTGTGCGTGAGTGTGTGTGCGTGAGTGTGTGTGGGTGTTAATTCATTTATATATATATGATACAATAGGATAATGTGTCCATTGTAGTCCTATTAGTTCATTATTGGTGTGGTTATCCTGAAGATAATGATTCATTATGTCCCAGAACTCACCAATAGCGACAAAAGACTAGGGTTGGACTGACTGCATATCTTTCTGACTGCAATTTAATGGCTATTTTTTCCTCTTCGGGGCTGAAGTGAAAGAGTGAAAAAAGCTTTGTGTCCAAAGTGATTCGTGAAGCACCGAGCTAGCTATGTACTTACCTAAGTACCGTAGATTTATACACAGACGATTGAACGCATGCACTGGGTCAATATATGGAATGCCTATCTATATTGGAACCGCTGCATTTTAAAAATCACGATATTTGGTCAATATTTGTGTCACGTTGTTTTCATATATACCTTTAAAGAAAACATTGGAAGAAAATACACATTGTGTTTTAGAAAAATAGAAAGAGATACAGATAAATACAAACCATTGCAGATACAAATCACAATATTTGTATGACGCTGTATTTGTCAATAGACAATAATCATATAATAATCAGAGTATTTAAAAGATTGAATATGAGGTGATGAGGACATATAGGAGCAGCTGATTACTTTTTATTAGAATATTTGATCAATAATCTTTTCAAGCATTGTGTAGTTGTAAAGGCGATTTGTATAGTAAAAATCAAAATAGAAAGAGGACTTAAAGCAGTCCTATAGATTATTTTCCAGTTTACATACTCCACCCTTGCAATAACGATTGCTAATGGAGCAGACTTCAAAATAATTGATAACTACTGATTATAATGAAAAAAAACAAACGTGTTTAAATAAAAAAAAAACTTTCATCTTTGTTCTCTATGTGCATCTATAGGGTTCATGTCTTACAATTAGAACTCAAATTCGAAATGTAAGCAGGCAGATATAAGTGGATTCCCAGGAAATAATGGAATCCAAAACAAAGACACAACATGCTGGCTTCTTCATATGCAGAGTAATGTGTTTATATCATCTCTCTCTCTCTCTCTCTCTCTCTCTCTCTCTCTCTCTCTCCCTCTCTCTCTCTCTCTCTCTCTCTCTCTCGCTCTAATTTAGTGTAAATGAGACTCAGCTGTGAGCCGCAGCCGAATGTAATATGAATCAACGAATGAAATACCCCCATCGCAGACACAGGGACATACACACACACACACACACACACACACACACTCACACACACACACACACACACACACACACACACACACACACACACACACACACACACACACACACACACTCAAACAGCTCTGTGTATTTCTATGTCTTTTGTATGTTTACATATACTCTGTATATATTTGGTACATATTATTGTATATGCACACATGTATATTTGTTCCAAGTGTATTCGTCATCTGCACTGTACGTAACAAGTGGAAGTCGTGAATTGCAGATTAATTTAGCAACAGAAAACATGCGTCCATGTCTGTGTGTGTGTGTGTGTGACGTGATACTCCCCATAAGTTCTTTGGGTCGCAGAGCTAGGTGCCACAGAGCTCGGAGTGTGTGTGTGTGTGTGTGTGTGTGTGTATGTGTGTGTGTGTGTGTGCGTGCGTGCGTGCGTGCGTGCGTGCGTGCGTGCGTGCGTGCGTGCGTGCGTGCGTGCGTGCGTGCGTGCGTGCGTGTGCGTGTGTGTGCGCGCGTGTGTGTGTGTGGGCTGGGTGGGAGGGTGTAATCTCGCGGCTACTGGCAACCGCTGACGGTTGCCGTGGCAGTGAGGCAGACGCTGGCCATTAGGGGAATGAAGGCAGCGGCTGGCGACCCGCGGCTCACCGGCAGAAGGCAGATGTTGTGGCGCGGCGCGGGGGAAAGGAGGGCAGGGGGGGGATTAGGACGTGAGGCGGCTCCGGGGTCAATCTGCCTCCCAAAATAATGCAGCCTGCAAAGTCATCTGGAGGTCATGTGCTCTTAGCGGTTTTGTAACCGGTGTAGGAGTTGTTGTTTTTTCCAAAAAGAAATATAAATAAATGCTTTACGTTATATTTGTATATTATGTCTAATAATTATTGGACTACGTCATTAATACATTACTCCTCAGGAGGTAGTGCATGTTGAATGGTTACTGGAAGGTTGCTAGTTCAAACTCCGGCTCTCACTAGCTGAGGTGTCCCTGAGATAGACACCTAACCCTATATGTGCGAATATGTGCCCCCGTGTGTGTGTGTGTGTGTGTGTGTGTGTGTGTGTGTGTGTGTGTGTGTGTGTGTGTGTGTGTGTGTGTGTGTGTGTGTGTGTGTGTGTGTGTGTGTGTGTGTGTGTGTGTGTGTGTGCGTGCTTGGCAGCCTGGCCCAGCAGCTGTAATGCACACTGCGGGGGACAGGAGAGGAGCGGTGGGGGGCCGGGGTGACAGCAGACAGAAGACGGATGCTGTCAGGCACCAGACGACACATTAACCACAACAGAGCATTGTTTATGACCGCGCTGCTGGGGGGCCTCACAGAGGTTACAAACAGGAACCCATGCAGCTTACGGTTACAGTGTAGGAATAAAAGGTAGGAGGATGTGTGGGATTTACTCCACTGTCACATTCAAACCATTTTGAGGTTGCTAACACAAATACTCAAACTTAAACCACAACGCAAACAGGAACGGCAAGACTTTTGTATCCATATTAATATTTGTAGATTGCCCACATAAATACCACATACATTTGTGAATCAGGTAATAGAAAATGGACAGAGGTGAAAACATCTCACCTGGTCGACTCCATTAGTCCAGGACGGGGGTGTTCTGAGGCATTTGACGACTGTCCATTGAAGCGGCCCGGCGATAGGCAGGTGGATTGCGGGGCTGGTCACCGAGGGCTGTGCTGTGGGAGCCCCTGGCTGAATGAGATCCTCATTAATAATTCAAGGTGATCTCAATAGCCCAGGGTCAGCAGGTCGTCTCCTTGTTTACAGCCGAGGCTAGAGTGCCAAACGCCGGCCACGCATGTGTGGCTTTGTGCGTGTGTTTTGTATGTGTGCATGGGTTTGTGTGTGCGCGTGTGCACGTGCGTGCATGTCTGGCGCACGTCGACCCAGCGATTATCAAGCGGAGATGAGATAACTGTTCAGTGTGAAAGAAGGGAGAAAGGACACACAAAGAACGGCCTTAACTCTCTCTCTCTCCCTCTATCTCTCTGTCTCTCTGTCTCCCCGCTCACTCTCTCTTTCTCCACCTAATTGCTGTCCTTGGGGGGGGGTTAGGGTGTGTGTGTGCAGTGGGGATGGAATCGGGCAGGCGGGGCACCGGGGGGGGGGGGTGTGAAGTCTGGTTGCCGGAGGCGGCTGAAAGCTGAGCTGTGGTGGGACTGAATGTGCGCCTGTCTGCAAGGAGACGGGATCAGGTTCTCTGTTGGCTCATCAGCAGCGGGCCCCGTGGATGTGCCTCTCTCTCTCTGTTTGCTGGCGGCCTGGCCATTGTGTTTTAACTACAAATTCTCGCTTACTTATTTAGACACCGCAATCCCTTTTGATCCAATTTGACGGCTCGAATTTCTTTCTCCACGGACCTCATTCATTCAGATAGAGAGTCAGACCACGGTTTGATCGAACAGGTGGACGGGTTTCTAACCTTCAAACGATCATTTCAAATCACTCTTTTATGACTGAAGGGAAAAACAACCCCAAAGTGCCGGGTTCACACTTGAAGTCATTTGGTGAATTTTAATCCTGTACTACCTCAACGGTATCGTCATCATGATTTCTGATTCAAAAGTGCATAATTATATATATTTATATTTCAATTTGCCGTACGGGGAATACAATAGGCTGAGATTGAACCAAAGTTTGAATGTTAAATGTAATGTAGAAAGTGAGGTTGGGTGGACTCAGTTTGAAGGACTAAGCTGGCGGTGAGCGCAGCAGACAAGTGAGGTTCGAGACACTGAAAGCGGGGTGCGAGCGAGGAGATAACGGAGCAGAATTAAACATTTATGGGAACGCAGGCGCCCACCAGCCACCTTTAGACCCATTCATCTTGGTGCCCTTCCACACACCCATCGGCACGCATGAAGGTACGCACACACACACACACACACACACACACACACACACACACACACACACACACACACACACACACACACACACACACACTTACCCACACACTTTTACGCAGTCTGAATTACAACACGCACACATGCACACCGATATGCACATACCCAGGCACACTACAGCACTGTCTGTCTTGCAACACACAAAACACACACACACACACACACACACACACACAGACACGTGTTCCTTTGGACACAGACACACACATACACACTCACAATTCAACACTGTCTGTATTACAACACAGACACACATACACACACACATATGCATGCCTGTGCACTCACACACACACACACACACACACACACACACACACACACACACACACACACACACACACACACACAATCTTACATTTGAACACATCTGTATTGCAATATTCACACATAAATGCACATGCGCAGAGAGACAAACCCACCTACTCTATGACAACATGAAACACACACACACACACACATGCACACACACACAAACATGCACACACACATGCACACACACACAAACATGCACACACAAACACAAACATGCACAGAACAGGCAGACAGACACACACGCGCACACACACACCCACACAAAGTCTTACAACAATGCAATACATATTTTGAATGTTCTTCCATTTTGTAGTGTGTGCTACACAGGCCTATAGCTTATATTTGTCTGCCTTTTGGGTGAGACATTTAACAAGGGGCCTGGCTCTTGGGGTCACTAAGGACACTCTGGCCCTCGTCGTAAGAGTAGGGGTGCTAGCTCCTGTCCAATTCACAACCTGGCTCTAATACCAACATGCCCCCTAATAGTCCCCAGGTCTCTGATTGGATGGTTTAATTCCTCCCCTTTTCACCATGATAGACAGTGTGCTCACCGCACGCTGTGGTTACCCCCCCCCCACTGTGACACTCCCTCACGCAGATAAACACATGCACACATATGCACACACACGCATATGTTAAACGCTAAGTGTGCCTTAAAAAACGCTTTGTACTTTATATCATTAATATTATGTGATCAAATGCACACACACACACACACCTGCACACACCTGTAGGCACTCGACACCAACAGCAGCATCTCAAGAGACAACACACTCGGTGTATTTGTGTGTACATGCATACCTAGGTATGATGTATGACACAGTTTGGATTACAAACTAGCCCACACACACACATACATAGACACACACACACACACACACACACACACACACACACACACACACACACACACACACACACACACACACACACACACACACACACACACCACCACAGCCTTGCCACACGGGACAAATCTGCCGCTTCATTAGTGCTGTGGAGAGTGGGTCCCAGCCGTGTCTGACTCCCACCTGCTCATAAAGAGGAGGTTAAATATCCACATGGCCGCTGCTGCCAGTATTCGATGTTTGATGATATAAAGCAACCCGGTTGAGCCAATGGGCTATGCTGCTGTTGTTTTTAAGCTCCATGAAGCCCCACCCCTCCTCCTGTCCTCTGCCATCTGTTGAATGGTTGGATCTCAGCGACCACGTTGGTTTCCTAGCATGCTGCCGGGCCTCCTGTTGGGCTGCTCCTGTACGGCAGCTCCACTGGGTCCACCTAGACTCGCACCACTACAAGGTTTTGTAGTGGAGTTCATAAGTCTAAATGGATCGTGCCTGAGGTTGGTGGGAATGCCTTTGTGTGTGTGTGTGTGCGTGCGTGTGTGTGTGTGTGTGTGTGCGTGTGTGTGTCTGTGTGCGTGTGCGTGTGTGTGAGTGTGTGTGCGTAGACGGGTTGTCCGTGGATCAATACTTCTGGGTAATGATAATATAAAATGTAATTATTTGACACAAATTCAAAATTATTAAGACGCATTAGGAACAGTAAGTAATAGGGGGAAAAAATGTATACAGTTTTGTAGGTGCATATTTAAATTGGACACTTATTAATTTGGTTTGTTTGACTATTTCATTTTTTTTTCTAGAAATGGGTATTTGAATATATTAAATATCATAATAGGAATACCACGCAGTATGAAGCCAGTAGCACCTCACTATAACCGATAACAACAACAACCCCACGCATCGCTCGTATATCTGACCCCCCCCCCCCCCTATCCTGCTGCCAGCCACACCTGGGATTCTTCTCTTCCCGCTGTTTATTTATTTTCTTTTATTCATCCACCTGAGCTCCCCTGTGGGGCCATCGCTCCTGGCCCTCCTCTAGCACCTCCCAGAATAGACGCCCGCGGAGCCAGTGAGCCTGAGATTACATGCTGGAACATTTATCAGCTTCCAAGGGTGCCATTATCGACCCCCCCCCCCCCCCCACACACACACATACACACCTTCCACCTCCCACCACTACCACACCTCCCAACCGCCCACCCACCCAACCCAAGAGTCAAAACCCCCATGCCGTGAAAGTTGTGAATTTGCAGCGGTGTGCTGACAGGTGTGCGTGTGTGTCTGTCTGTCTGTGTGTGTGTGTGCAGAGGGGGGGGGGCAATTTTGAGATTATTTATAATGGCGGCTCCACCCTCGGAATCTGTTGCCGATGGCAGCTGTCAGCCAGGATACGTAACCGTCACCGACACACACACACACACACACACACGCACACTCTGCAAGGTTTGGACGGCATTGGATGTCGGTGGACTCCACAGAGCGACAACGTGTGTGTGTGTGTGTGTGTGTGTGTGTGTGTGTGTGTGTGTGTGTGTGTGTGTGTGTGTGTGTGTGTGTGTGTGTGTGTGTGTGTGTGTGCGTTTGAAAACTATTGAAGCATAAACTCTTTTTTATCTCAAGAAATTCTATTAGTCGAGTATTATTTTCATTTTCTACCTGGCAGGAAGTTGAGAAGGGGAAAAACTTCACTTTAAGGTTTTCCTGGATAACATGGCTCTCACCAGGTGCAGTACCTGGTAACAAACTTTAATGACTGTATTTACTTCCCTCACTGTAAAACAACAGCCAATGGAAACTGAGCCAATCATTTCTGGGCCTTTTCCATATGTACTGCATATGAACCTCGTCCCCTGTTCGTCTTCATATGGTGTTCTGAACATTACATCAATATCGGTTCACATACTGTTAAGGCTCATCAGTCACACGTCCATCATGATGTACCTTCCAATGCGTTCGTTCAAAACGCTGACGATTTAGCCAGCTACACGGTTGCCTTAATGCAGCTTGAGGACGCCACCGCCTCTTACCATTCCGGAGGTAAAATATGGTTGCTTGTAAAAAGAAAAAGAACAGAATAATAAATGAGATGTTTATTGAATGTACAAGAGGTTAATTTGGCAGGGAGGCTGACAAAGGCGATCTTGTGGTGACTCATGGGGGGGAAAATAAGTTTATGGGGAGATTAATGAGTTTATTTTCAAACTGCAGAAACAAGGTTTCAAGGTTATTAATACTTGTGTGGCATATACATGCACACAAACACGCACGCTCGCTTGCGGCTTTCGACTGTCATCTCCCCAGACACACAGGGCATTTATGCGCGTGTGTGTGTATGTGTGTGTGTTTGCGTGTGAAGCCTATTCTCTTATTTGTCAATGGGACCCAAAATGACACACAATAGCGTTCGCTTGGACAGCGCCCCCTATCGCCTGGTCGAGGATACAGCAATACTTTGTACAATTGTACAAGTTTAAGCAGTGTTTGCAATGGGAATATTGTATAACATTATTGATTATCGTGAAGGGTATTCTTTCAACAAATTCTATAGAGGGGAGGACAGATTTTAATATATCTATTGTGGGAATTATTCAGATGATATCTCAATTTCTCTCACGGTATCATAGAGAGTACTTCCTTAACCTAGTGATTGAACAAGGGAGGTTTCACTGACTTCCATTGCGAAATAATAAGCCTCCGGGCCAGTGGCGTAACAATTGCCGCAGCATTGGCCTGGAGAACAGTTAGTTGTTCTTCTGACGGAGACACCCCAAAGACAGCAATTATGGGGCTAGGATCTACTGGCCCAATGCAAATGTAGCAGATTGCTTCAGAAATCCTGACCCAAATTCCAGTATAACATCCATTGCATTTTTAGTAGGCAAGGAAGGAAATCTAAAGTTATGGAAGATTTTCAAATGAAGCAATCGTGCCCTGGCAAAGAGATCACACAACACCATCAAACCATTCCTACACCATGTTTTGAGGGAGTGTCAATTTGGGATAGAGGGAACAAGTAGTTGTCCACCAATGGGAGGAAGATGTTTTAACAAATGGGCTTTGAATACTTAACCCAATAAGTAAAAAGCAACTGAGGAGGGGAAGGTAACGGATTGGATATCGGTGCCATAGAGGCCTGTGTTGGCCTCGTTTGTATTCATACATTGACCTCCAGCAATTCAATTTAGAAATGTCAGTTGCCCCGTAGTCAAATTAGATATTAGGCCAATCCCCCACCCTGAGCAGTTAGTCCTCTCTGAGCATGCGCTTTTGACATGTGGGGGTGGAGTTTCCCAGAAGGAAGGTGATGATAAGGATATTAAATGGTTTAAACCAATTGGTTGGTTAGCAAATTGGGGATCATTTGAAAAAGATTATCCCTTCAACATGTTTCAATACGACGGGGTTGTTTTTAATTCAGTCAGCGGTCTGGATGAAGCTTGTTGCAGTTTCATAAACTTCAATTAAAGTCTTCATAAGGTGTTTTATTTCTCATCCTGGGCCAGAGCTGACGGCTCCCCTGTGAACAACCCTTCAATTTCAATAAGCAGAGGAAAGGTGTGTCGCTACTCAGCGCTCAATGAGCAGGTGACCGTGGCTGTGTCCCAAACAGAATACAGCAGCCTGGCGAGGCAGTATCCTTTAGAGGTGTCGTCTTTGTCATCTATGTACATGTAAGGGTGCACTCACACTAAGAGTCTCGACTGAGACGGACTGCAGAGGCAGAAATGCATCATGACGTCATGCTGTCGTCGGAATTCCGATACTTGCAAATGTATTAATGTATTAATAAAGCGTTATACATCCAAACATAATGGATATACAGTGACTCACCTTTGGTTTCTTGGTAAACAGAACATCAGACTTTAAAAAGGTAAATATAACTTACATTTGTACATTTACTCGGAACTGTGGCAAGCCATTGCTTTGTTTTTCTAATCTTGTCGTAGCAGTGAAGCTGTCGCACAGGAATGTGGGATACCTTAACCCGCAAAGGATACGTATATTCTGCCTCTAAAAGGAAGCCGAATCATGCAGTCTTTTTTGTAAATATTCTATTGAGACAAGTCTTGATGTCCCCTGCATTTCAATGCTGCATGAATAGGCGGCATCCCAGCTGGTTGGGATAACTTATCAGCCAAGAGTCTTTTAATGCAAAGCAGTTGATGTGTGATGTTGGGGGCTGGTTCTCCTATAATGGTAATTTTGTCCTAGTGCGCTATGTTTTATTTCATTATCTACTCATATGGACCTATTTGTCTGAAATAAAGTTACAATTTAATTGAATTGAATCATATATATATATAATTGCAAAGTGAAATATATAACTTTTAAGGTCAGGGAAATATAACACCATGTCTCTCTCTCTCTCTCTCTCTCTCTCTCTCTCTCCCTCTCTCTCTCTCTCTCTCTCTCTCTCTCTCTCTCTCTCTCAGTATGAACAGTGAGTATGCTATCATGTTTGTTCTTTCTTTTGTGTTTCCAATTTGACGTGCAACTGTTGAAGTTGAACGAGTTCAACATAAAGAATTAGGATAATATTCCGACATCCACTCACCCACATGACAAAAGTAAACCTAGGGGATCTAAAAATGCAGCCATGCAAAAAGCTGCAAAAGCTATTTATAGTCTCCCAATTGTAAGAACATGATGTCAGACTCTCTAATAAAGACCTATCTAGAAGTGAGTTTTTACAGACTTATTTTTCAAACACTCAACAGACTCAACCGTACGACCAGGAGACAGGAGACGGTTCTGGCATGAGAGTGCCAGCCCTGGAAAGTGTGTTTGTCAGTGTGGACGAGAGGATCAGACCATCTGAGTGCCCCTCGCCTTTCATAGAAGTGGGAAACACAGACAGGCTTCAGCCGTACTCAAGCAGGAGAAGACTCTAACAACTCTCCAGGCCAGAGGGGAGCACAGAGAGTCAGACCATTCAAATAAAGTCATTTATGGGGAACCTATGACAATGAACCGGCAATCTTTGAGCAATCACAGAGCCCACTCATGATGGAGCTGTATATAGTGTATAATATATATTTATATATCCATGTATATATATATATATAGTGTATAATGCAGGCTGCCTGCCTCCTATATATGGACTGCCTGGGTCTGGCTATTCTTATATTCAGATTTTTGAAAATTGAATTGGAATAAATAAATGTCAATGTTGCCGGGTTGGGCTCAGCATGACTTCACTGACTTGACTCTATCAAAGTCATATTCCTCTATTGGTTCCACTAAAAATGGGAAATGTATATATATATATATATATATACACAGAGAGAGAGAGAGAGAGAGAGAGAGAGAGAGAGAGAGAGAGAGAGAGAGAGAGAGAGAGAGAGAGAGAGAGAGAGAGAGAGAGAGAGAGAGAGAGAGAGAGAGAGAGAGAGAGAGAGAGAGAGAGAGAGAGAGAGAGAGATCAAATTAAATCCAGTTCTTTGTTTCTTCCATTGCAGGTGTCAGTAGATATGAGAACGGGAAATGTTCCCACAGATCCATGGCAGAGGCAGTGAAAAAGTGAGTCTTTAAAAGCGCCAAGCAGTATACCTTTCACACTTACAGGAGAACATGAAATACTTGACCCCATGGTGATTGAAAATGACACATTCTTCACAGAGCCACATATCTGACGTTATATCATGAAGAAAGACTGCAACAGAGTCCCCTCACTGTTTTTATCTACTGCATGTCTATTTTGCAGAAATATAATATCCTACAGAGGGGTTTCAGGAAAAATAACTTGTTTTTACAACAGTATTGCTTTCAAACGCACCTGAATTTTTTCTTTTTTTTTCTTTGACGTGTGAAACTGATTACCTTATTTCCTCTTAAAACCGCTACCATCTGGTTTGCTGCTAAGTATTGCATCTAAATCACAGCACATCAGAAGGGATGCATGTAATACCTCCTCTTCACGTGCGATTTGAATTTGTCTTGAATTTGAGACAAAAAGGATATCATACAAGGTCTTACAGAAAGATTTTACTGTCACGCTTTCTATTTCCATTGGATGAAAATATGCAGAATGTCTAGCAGTCAAAATATTATAAACAAAAGATATACTGTGAATTTGTTTGATAATAAAAACCATTCCTACCATTTCTAGTTCTCTCAAAAAAAATCAAAAATGTATATATAAGCTACATAGTAATAATTATATTGTTTTACTGCTATCTGGGAGAATGTAGACATTTTACATACAATATATTAATCTGAGCAACATTTTTGGCATATCGGTGGCATAACTGCCATTTGCAATTTGTTGACCTACTGCTATGATTCTTCGCATAAGGCAAAGTTTGATTAAAGCACACTAAAGCAAACCCGTATCCACACACACACGTAAGGTACACTTCCTGACCCATGCTGAAATGAGACAAATGTCTTTTAGTTCTTTAATAGTTCACGTTTCATGTTTTTCTAAAGCAGAACAATATTATTATCTTTAAAGTTACCCAAAATGTGATTCAATATTCATGCCGGAAGTGAATGCTGAAAGAAATGTCCTTCACTGAGCAATGCAACAGCAAATGCAATGTTTTTTTTCTCGAGGGGCGGGGGGGGGGGGGGGTGGACTCGATGAAGACAAGGAAAATCGTTCAATCTTTCATTGTCTTATTACATCGTCCCATCAAGCAAAACGACTCTTTCAGCCATCCGTGTTTAATCAAAATTAATTAATCACAAAAGAAATTGAAAAACATGTCAAATTTTCACTTTACTTGCACTCCGTGAGAGAGGAGGTTCATGGTTTATTCAAAGCTGAGTTTTAATGCATTTGTCTGATATTTGTGGCGGTGACATTGGATGCTTGGGGTGTATTGGCGCCGAAAATTGATGTACTTTACTGGCCATGTTTGAGCTATTACATTTTATGGACACTTGCTGTTTATTCTCAGTGGGAATAAACTGACGTCAAACTGAATACAACACGAACACGAGGGTCTACACTACCCCATCTACTGCATGTGCAGCATTTATTCATAACTGGGCTGACCACAGTAAACAGGCCGTGGTGCTGTTTGTCTAAAACAATAAGGTTAAAAAGTTGCCTGTTTTTGGCATCCGATGAGAGATGCCACAAAAAATGGTCCTTAATTACTCAGTCCATCGCAAATTCTAACTCAAGCCCATAAATTGATTCTAGCCTGCCCTATAAAACGTTCACCGCAAGAGTTTTGACGGCAGCTTGTCCCCGACAGAATGAGTATTCCCCTGTGTGGCGTATGTCCCTGCCCGTAGGACGCAGCCAACTGGATCGTTACCTCGTCCGAAAACGTGGCAGGCCCAGAAAAGACTGTGGTAAAACAAACAACGCTTCCTCCAAATCGGGTGACGGACAGGGAATGGCGGCCTCTCCTTCAAAGTTATTTTAGTTTTATTACTCCCCACCCTGCAATATTCAGGGACGCTAAGTCAGTGTGTATGAGGCTGCTATGCAAACTACCTCCCACACCCCCCCCCCCCCCCCCCAACCCCCCTTCTATACATGTGTCCCTGTGAGGACTGAAACCTGCTCTACCACAGAGAACATTGGAAAGAGGCCCTTTTGTCACGGTATACATGACTGTGGTGATGCAAAATGTGTTGTACAGAATTGGCTCATTTCAGATGATGTATTAGTTCAGCGATTCATTCATTATATAGCACAGGGACATTGATAGTGCCAAGTTTTCAGCCAGTTCTCACAAATTCAGAATTATGGAATCAAACCAAATTGCAAATGCGCATTAGTCCGGAACCGCTCAGTTGATTTTCAATTTCCAAAGGGGTGTTATCACAGGCTGCAGACCAAAATGACTCAATTGGATGGATCTACGACCAATCAGAGCAAAGGAACGTGTGATAAATAAGCGGCAGCCACCTTGATTGTTCATGAAAATGCCTCAGTGACGCTTGCATAGGACTCCTCTTATCATCGTATCAACCCCACACCTTATTAGATACCCGGTTGTGATTGGCCCAACCAAGGCCAGGTCTGCTGACGTCTGAACGAGAGGGGGCTAGTTCGGCTTAAAGATCTTTTTTAGATTGCTAATTGCTTAAAAACAAGCTATTTATTTGATTATTTTCTCATCTATTCATTGACTTTCAAATGTGGTTTATTTTTTGTCAGCCTGTTGACAGGAGACATGACGCTTGACAGTAAAGGACTCACAGGAACTAGGAAATTAACACTATGGCTTTCCCTCATTGCTCTTAAAAGACGGTGGGAATGTTGGATGGCACGCATCCTCTTCTTGTGTCAGGATTCAGAAGGCAATGGCTTTCTGAAGTTCATTTTTCATTTACTTATCTTATATTGATAAATATTGTTTATCGAGTATCCAGTAAGTATATGTAAGCAAGTTTAGTTTGCATTATCTTTGCATTATGTAGATTTGATGTATCTTTAGTTTGTCTTTTTATTTGGTGTTAAGCCTGATTGTGGTTATTCCTTTTCAGATTTGTTTGACATTTGAAAGTAGCAAGGTGCTCATTTCCTGGCTCATGAAGGAGTTTGGCTGACTGCGTTCACATTGAACCAGTCAAAGGGAAACAGTACAGGTGGCCTTTTTCAGAACGATACAGCTATATAATAACAAACGACTATACAATGTTATTACATACAGAGACAATAATGTCCATCGACACAAATTATCCGTTCATGTTTATGCTGAATTTGATCAAAACCATTCTGTGTTGATAGTCTCTGTTCATTTGTTATTTTGACCTGGTTGCTTCTATATTACGGTTCTACTGTAGATTCATAGCAATGTAAACTAAACAGGCCTTACATTATATTGATGTAAATGCTTACACATAATTGCTAGCTATTGCCTTAGCTAGGCTTTTCCTATTCCTCTGCTTTTATAATGGAACCAATATGTCATCACTGACCACTTCTGAGAAATGTCCAATGTGGGTGCGTACTCTGGTGAACCGTAGCCTCCCATGTTCTGTCAGCTGCCATGTTTTCTTGAATGCAGGAACCTGAACCCATGAACTCCGACACACACAAGCGAACGCCGTCTGCACAGCCATGTTGAGACAATGCTTATAATCACAAGGAGCGCCCGACGGACTGCTCCGCCGTAAGCACACCCGACAGCTTGTTTTCTTTTGATTTTTTTGGGAACCTTGAAGATAATAAACAGCCCTCAGGCTACAAGGTTTGATTTCCGTCGAGGGAGGGAATTAAAGTTAAAGGTGTCATTTCAAAGGTGCGTTTTCACGCCTTATTTATTCAGTTATTTATTCATAGAATTGTAGAGTTTAGCGCTTTTGAAGTGAGTTGTGAAATAACCAAATGTCCTCATTTGAATTGTGGACAAGCATCCACTCTGTGAGCCCAGTAGGAGTGCAGTGAGTGGGTCAGAGTTATGGGTCTAGCGAGGTTACCGGTGATGTCAAGCTGTCCGTCACGTTGTCCTCATCGGTTGTAGGGTTTACCGGATGCAACTCCTGGAGAGAACGCACCCATACCCATGAACACACGCATGCACGCACACGCACACACACACACACAGACACACGCGCACACACACACACAAAGTGGCGATTTAAATATATTTATTGCGTTATCCCCGGGCCTCCTGAAATGTGCAATCATCCACGCCTCTGGACAAACATTGGATTTAAATATGGGTATTTTGGACGAATATATGGTCTGACGATGGTCCAAGTGTGTGTGTGTGTGTGTGTGTGTGTGTGTGTGTGTGTGTGTGTGTGTGTGTGTGTGTGTGTGTGTGTGTGTGTGTGTGTGTGTGTGTGTGTGTGTGTGTGTGTGTGTGTGTGTGTGTGTGTGTGTGTTCCTAATGAATGGAGACGAAAGCAGTCTTTAGGTTTTTCCCTCCTATTTGCTTCAGAGAGATTCATGGACTCTTTGTATGTGCCCTTTGGTGTGGCCCAGCACAATTTATGTTGTTGAGTTGAGCTCAATACTTTGTAAACACTCAGCATTTATCAGGCAACGTACTTCCCGGACCACAGCGCCGCGACTGAACACGCTGAACCAAACCATCATTTAATCTCCCCGGGGACCCCCTCTGAGGGCCACGGGCTCGCCATCCTTGAGTCTTTTTGCGAATAAACTTGTTTACTTTTTCTTTCTTTCTTTCTTTTACGCTTCGCGGCGGAGGCGGCGGCGGCAAAGTACCCGCGGCCACTCTCGTACGCAAAACTGGAGCTTTCATTGTTTTTTTTTCATTGAATACAAAACAGAGTCATGTTGGCAAACAGAGGCACAGTGGCATTGAATTGTGATTGTGAGCACAGTTGATGACAGCATCCCTGTCCTCGTAGCAGTGGAGTATTATTAACACATCACTGTTATAAGTCACATCATCGAAGGGGCGGGAATTTAAATTGATTCTTAAAAAAACTTGCTTAAATAAAGGCAAGGCAAGGCAAGGCAAGGCAACTTTATTTATATAGCACTTTTCATACACAAGGCAGACTCAAAGTGCTTCACATATATATATATAAAAGAAGAGAGGGCAGGGAGATGCGAGCATAAATGCCTGTGATACCGACATTGTGTTCCCTGTGTGATCAGGGAGATGTTTTTTGTTATAATACACAATTAAAATGGAGATTTTATGCATTTTATAAATATGAATAACTAACTTTATAAATTAATTAATTAATAGTAGATAACTCGGGCATAATGGATATATGGGACAGATGGGCATAATTATAGGTTTTTTGATCTGGAAACGTAAATGTTTGTTGCTTGCTTTGAAACGTGGCATATAATAATAATAATAATAATAAATGAAATTTATATAGCGCTTAATATGGTACTCTAAGACGCTTTTTCATATGTGTTGTTTTAAGAGGTACGTTGGAATTGGAATATTAGGGTGTGTTGCTGGTAGAGCCTGAGGAGGAATAAAAATAATACCGAAATAGGACCCAAGCTCTTGTTTAACCTTCATATTTTACCTTGGCTGTCTTCACCAGTCAGAGAAATACAAAGTGCTTCAAAGAAAAAGCAGTGGGGAGCAAAAAGGCCTTTTCAAACTCTTAAAAGTTGAAGCAATGCGCTGTACTGGTTTAAAGACAAAGTGCTCCTACTCCCATCTCCCTCCTCGTAGAGTAAGTGCCGACATAAGAGACAAGACATATCCACTTCCATTCTACATGGGAGAATGGTCAAAATCTACCCTTGAGCAGTTGACACTCTACTTTTTCGTGAGCGGTTAACTTTTTGGGGAAAACCGACTACTGAATAACTACTGACTATAAATCGTTGGTTTATTGTCAAAGTGAACATGTAGGTTGTAGGACATCAAAGAAAGATATTAATTCTCAATAATCCCATTGAAGCCAGAATAACAAGATTTCAGAACACTTTTCTGCCATCTTCTTGGTCCAATTTTCATGATGTGGTTGCATAAATGTGTTCAATATAAAAATGTGCATAAAGCAACACATTACAATAGGAATAGCAATTTGCTGACTTCAATACAAATTGGTTTCATATTTTAAAAACCTCCCTGAATGCAATTCCAAATGTGACTTTTTGACATTTGACGTTGTGCACTTCAGCTCCCTCATATTATTAATTAAAAAATAAATTCTCGCAAATGAATCACAGAAGGTAAGATACAATCTGCTCAATGCCTTTTAACACTTTTAACGTCTCCGCATAGATAAGATAAGATCCATCTTAAACCCAGAGTTCAACAGCACTCTCTCTGTATCTGTATCTGTATCTGTCTCTCTCTCTCTCTTTCTCTGTTTGCTCCAACTTCATGCAACATTAACACGATCGTGAGCGATGCTCTCTGGTCGGACGTTCATTAGCGGCAGAACGATATGTTTTTTCGTCTAGCACCTGATCCCCCTTCCCCGGCTCAAGATATATCATGGCCCAGGGCCCCCTCACCCCAGCCCCCCCCCCCCACCCCCCCGCGCCTCCCACCTTGTAACTCCTATAATTTTCCCATAATCATAACTCATGCTTTCACCATAATTAGTTAACTGTGTTTAACAGCACACAAAATTGATCCCCTTGGAAAAGTAATGCCTTTTACGGAAAAAAAATCCTTTCCACCCCGATCCTGCCTGCTAACTCATTTGCAACCAGGGAGTGCTAATGACCTGTGCTTGTTGTTTAGCAAGGGTGGGGTGCAAAGTATTGGAGTGTCTAGGGAGTTGCTTGGGAATTGATGATGTTACAGCAACAGAACTTCTGGACCAGGGCCTATGCTGGTCAATAAGTCCCTTCACCATGGGCTGTGTGGCTTTCGAGTGGAAAGAATCTGAAGGAATCGGCCTGATATTCATCCTGCATCTCCGATAGGCAAAGCTGTTTACCCCACCCCCCCTCTCTCACACCCTCTCTCTCTCTCTCTCTCTCTCTCTCTCTCTCTCTCTCTCTCTCTCTCTCTCTCTCTCTCTCTCTCTCGTTCCAACGACATTGTTTTTTCTCTCCCTCGTCGTTTTATCGTGGCCTTGCCCTTTTTTGTCCTCCCGTCTGCTTTAAAACACACGTGCATGCACGCACTATGCTAATTAATTAGTCCCGCGGGAGCTGCATAGAAGTCAGAGCCACCGGCTGCATTCCCCTCCAAACACCCCCCCAGTCCTAGGAACCAGACGGCACTGCTTAGCCCAGCACATCTGCAGATGCCACGACTTCCTGTGCCCTGCTATTTTTGTAAAACAATAAATATATAAATGTATAATTTATATATTATATATATCAAAGGCGAAATGTGGGATGTCTGTAGCTGTAGAAACAAAGCAAAGTGTGTATTTCCTGTGCTCTTTATCGATTGCAGAACCTTCTGCAGGGGACATAATAGCCTCAAGGACGGGTCAAACGATCCCCCACCCCAACATGGGCAAGAGGGTGGGAAGCATAGAGCCCGGGCCTCGGTGACCGCCCCTGTAGGCCCAGGAAAGACCTCATCATGTCCAAACCTTTCTTTCTTTCTCTCTTGCTTTTTCTCTGGAAAGCGCCCCACCTAGGCTGACCATATTTGAGGACTTATATTTTCCATATCAATTTGAAATAAATACTAAATATGGGAATACATATTGGATGCATATTACAAACCCACTGGGTATGAGGGTTTGTATGTGCTGGTCTCTCTCAGCATAGACCAGCACATATTTTGGCTGCGATCGCCAGTTTGGGGTTGTAAGGGTTTTTTCTGGGACTCCAACTCTGGGGGGGAAAAAAAGGGGGGGGGGGATCTTTTTGTTGAAATGTGTGTTTGCAGACTATGCTTACTCTCACAACTGGAGCATATATATGGAGCCAGCGTTGTCATCCCACCCCCAAAAAGAAAGGATATTATATTCTTTTTGAGCACATTTTCCTATTCCGCTGATCCCTGTGGATTTTCACAGGTGTAGGAGACTTTTTTTTGAATTGTATTATTCTTACCACGCCTGCTCACACATGGAAAAAAAGGACATTCGTAATAAGAACGCACACCTGTACACACACATGTGCCTCCATTTGAGCAGAGGCTGGCCACTCCGGGCCTGTTTAAGAGTGTAACAAGGGGTTTTTGTCAACTCATTTCCCCCACTTTGTCGAGCGGCTGTGAGCGCATGTTTACAGGGAGAACCCATGAATACATTTGACTTGATTGTATTCAATGCTAGAGGAGAGCAACAACAGCCACGACAAGAAAGACTCTGCGTGAAATGAGCACAGTGAGAAAAGGTAAAAACAGAAACAAGAAGTCAGGGGAAAAACGAATTACCGCACTCTGGTTTGGGTGCATATACCCCATTCAGTCGCAACTCACCCCTAAAAATAAAAGCGTTTAATTTTTTTGGTCTCATCTCTATCCAAGGAGTAAAAACACACAGAAACGCTCGCACGCACACACACACACACACACACACACACACACACACACACACACACACACACACACACACACACACACACACACACACACACACACACACAGGGATGGTGCTGCTTCACATAGCCAACCTGTGTGTCTGGGCCCATCTCCAAAGCCAGCCCACCTTCTGTACCCTCCACCCCATGTATTACTTCCGCACCCTCCCCTGGGAAGATGAGAAACACTGAACATTTATGCAGCCTGTGTAAGAGTGCATGTGGGGTGTGATAGGCAGAGACGAGAACTCATGGGGACCAAAAGCCAGTTGGGATGAACGTGTCTCTCTTTCATCTGACAGGTGGTGTGGAGGAGTTGAGGAGTTGGGGGGGGGGGAGTAAGCTGGGGGGTGGCGGTGGGGAACACCACCCCCTTCTTTGTGTTTTGTATTCCCCTGCCCCCTGAAAAGTTCCCTCTGTTTATTGTAAGGCTGATTGGCTCTCTGAAGCCCTATCCCTAAGGCAGGGTTTGCCATTGATGATCTGGGGAAGTAGCAAAACCACCTGCCTCAAACTGTGCGGAGGTATGTGTGCAGACGCATAACCTCAGAATTTGATTTAAATGCCCAGGTTTTTTTTACTTTACGACCAACTTCTATGTTACAATAGCGCAGTGCTGGTCATGTTACACTGAACTGTGTGATAGGATATGTTACATTTACGTTTACATTTTACATTCAGGGCATTGAGCAGATGTTTTTATCCAGAGCAACTTACTATAATTACATAATACATTTGTCAGAAGAAAGATTAACAACAATCGATCACCGTCGGTACAGTAAGAATGTTCACAGAAACAAGAGCCAAGCCCTTGACTATTGCTAGGTTAACCCATTCCCCGTAGCTAGGGTAAGATGCAACACAATGCTAAGTACTATTTTTAAATGCTAGGATGTACAATATACAATAAGTACGTAAAATGGGTGTTTTAGGGGAGTAAGGGAGAAGTAGGGATGGTGGGGAGTAAGGGAGAAGTAGGGATGGTTGGGGGTAAGGGAGGAGGCTATGCAGGGGATAGGTGAACTCTGAACATGTGAGTCTTGAGTCTCTCTGAATCTGTGGTCACATGTGCACATGGTAAATAAGCAGCAAAATAGTAATAAATAGTGAGGTTGTTCTTTTCCCAGAAATCTCTCAAAGTTGTCTTCTGCACTCATGGTTATCTTCAAATTCAAAGACAGCGGATGACGCAAGTTTAATCTATTTTATAAATATAAAATTGAGGTGAACAAATGTTGGTCAGGAGCGAAATTTATGTTTGAACGAGCAAGAGAAAAACGGCATCCTGTATGCAAGTGATTTAATTGACTTGGAGATGGCTCTTGTGTGGGTGAAGGCTGTCCCAGAAATAGTTCAATTATTACTAGGACACATTGTGCTATTGGGTACATCATATAGGGCTTAAATGGATTAAATGGACACCCAATTGTCTTCTCTGCACTTGTATGCGGTACATTTAAGTTTAAGAGTCCCTCCGACCGATCGTTGTGCCTCAGGATGTTCGGAAAGTAAATGTACATTTCAAGTGTACAACATAATTTGAATGAAAATGCTAAACTTTTCTCCTAGGAGGTTATTCTTGAGAGACACTTAGCATGAATTCAATATTCTCTTTTTAACAAAAACACTTTCTTAATGGAGCAAAGCAGCATTGTTATTTCCCTTTCAATGACAGATTGAAATGAAAAAAATATTAAGCCTATCAATTCATTTCCTGCAAAAATGATGTCATCAAACTTACACCACAAACACATGTTTACAGCTTGAATTTATTTTCCACTTGGTTGAAGTCGACAAGGTTGAAAATGTGAAAATTGGTTAAAATCCCTGCCTGCTGTTTAAACTGGATGGCAGATGAGATTGTGTCCAAATGTATTATAATATTCAATGGACCCAATCGTGTTGGGTCCATTTGGAGAACCAAATGGATACCAATGGCCTTACGACCATCAAGCAAAAGTCAGTGATCATATTTTCAGCCATCATAGAAATATGGGGAACTACCTGAGGCTCATATTATTCGACAGCCATGCCTATAATTTCAGCGATGGCAGCATCCTGAGGAGCTTTGAGCTGATGCCATAAGCCATCTATTGGTATGTACAGCCAGGGACCCAGAGAGCAGGGGCAAGTGCCCCGGGTCCCGGGTATGACCAAGGGCCCGTAAATAAATAAATAATCTCGCAAAAAAAAATAATTTAAAAGGGGCCCAGCCGCCCCGGCGCGGGGACCATGGCTTCTCTCTTTTCATGACTGCTAAGTGCCATGTCTATATTTGTTGATCACCCATGATGAAAAAATCCTTCACACTTTACAGTTAGCCAGTGATAAATCAATACACGATCCTCAATATCATTGATTTCTTATTTCGTATCAAACATTATTTTGCTGCAATTATTTTTGCTATGCGCAAAATATGTCGTCCCCGGTGACCCGGAGCCAGGGGTCCCGGACCCTTGGGTGTAGACGTTGCAAAGATGATCTAAATATTGAAAACAGGTGACCTATTTGGGCCAATGGAGAACACTTACCCTTGTCCAATGATGTCAATGGTTGTGGAGACCGACGGCGTCTGTTACACAACGCGTGCATGAGGCAGCTCTCTCTTACAGCCAAAATAGAAGAGCGTGAAGGACCCCCTTTAACCAAGTGGTTTGAAAAAATATTTTCAAATGAAATTTGCAGGTCACACCGAGCCTCAAAAAAACGGGAATGACATTTGCAAAGTATGCTCGCGTCCGGCAAGCCGATGGTGTAAGGAATGCAAAGTGCGGTGGTTTCGTCCTTCATATTCCACTCAGTCCTTTCGGTCAATCAATTCCTCCAGCCACACATGCAGACACACAGTTGTCCATACTGATGGATGGAATCGTTTAAAAAAATTATCAAACTGTGATGCCATTAAAGAATCCATGGCTCATTGAAATGTACCATGAAGGAACCCAGATCGATAGGAGAGCAGGGGAGATTTGCAGTGAAGTGGTCTAGTGAAGCTCTGGTGCTGAAAGAGCCTTTCCAAAGGTCAAAGGTCTGCCTTTTCCAGAGTGTCGAACGCTTCTGACGGTGCTATGCACACATTGTAATTTGCATTTAGAGCATTTAGCAGACGCTTTTTTCCAAAGACTTACAACAGTTAATTCACACGTTCATACACCGACAGCGGAGTCAACCACGCAGAACAACAGCCATCTCATCAGGAGCAGGGAGGGGAAAGTGTCTTGCTCGGACAGGGACACATCGTCACTCAACTAGGAGGAGCCGGCGATCTAACTAGTAACCTGCCGGTTACCAGCCAACCCACTCTACCTCCTGAGCTAAGCTGATCCCACACACAGGGCTTTTGCTATTAACGACCAATTTGTGAGTTGCACAGCAGAGGTTTTTGTTCAACAGGTGGTCTGTGTCTCTGTCAGTCGTCCAAGACATTCCATATGCTTCTGTCACGGCCTGTATAGGAGAGACATGGTGATGTGAAAACATAGACGATACAGCTGTTGGGAGCGGTACAAAGGCGTACAGTCAAGGTCACCCTCGTCATCTGTTGGTTTACATTTTTATTATTTGCAGGTGCTGCTTGTGGAAGGAACTTCTGTGAACATAGGTTTTAACGGATATCAAATTTGTCTGAAAATCCAGATTTGATTATGTACTAAGGCCCAGCAATGAACGGATATTAACGGCGTTAACGCAGATAATTCTTTACGGCAGTAAATTCTTTGACGCATTAACGCAGGACATTTTTTTTTATGACTCTGCCCCACCAAAAGCATGGGCTGCATTCCAAATCGCATATTTTTCCTTTTTACTTGAAGTACTTAGTGCAGCTACCCTTACAGAGTGCATACAGGTGATTTCACTGATTAGCACACCTGTAGTGCTGCCACCCATAGACTTCTGTGGGCTCAGTTGATCTGAAGTTTCTTGTGGGCCAGAATACCAAAAAAAGCATGCTGACTTACATACTGTGAAATGCAGTATGCATCCATAGCATGGAAAATGGCATGCTGTATTTTCCATACCGTGTATTGGGACATGGTAATTATTCTCCTGGCATACTAAATAGTATGGCAGTAGGGGAATAGAGCTCAAGAGTGACCGCCCCCTTTAGAACAGCTCGGGTTCCCGAAGCAAATTTCCCATTCTTTCCTCCATTGACCTTCGTAAAATCAAAAGACTTTTAATCCTGGAACCAAGTTCGTGATGGTAGTCGTATACATAAAAAAATTGTTTCGGAGCAAAATAAAAATTGGTAAATTTAATGAAAAGAAGTACATAAGACTGGGTACAATTTTTTTTTTTCAATGAGCGAAGGAACTACTCATCCCATAAACCATTGTGAACTTTTTAGCATAAGTATAACGACAAAATGGCTTTAGGCAAAACCTCTATGCAGAATATGAATGGGATTTTCAGTTCCAGTCTCCTTTATGATAACGCGTGGCCACGCCCCGCATTCTCCCTAGGTCCTGCTTGCGGGAGTGCTGCGTTTTAATATCCATCCGTCTCGGAGGTCCGAGGACGTTGCCTAGCGACACGCACAAACACGCCCCTTTTCCTCGGACGGCGAACTCGCCATCTCGGTTGAACTCAGTGGTGACCGAGCGAAATTCCGAGACAGAATTCAAGATGGCTGCGCCCATTGTGACTTGAAGTATGAACTGTTTTCATTGTGCTTGGACCACTTTGGTGGTTTAAATGGTAATTTCAATCACTCGTATTACTGCAATACCTTACTGCGTCCGTATCTCTGCCTATGTACACAAATATATTGTATTTGTGTAAAGCACTTTGGTCAACTACTGCAGTCGGTTGCACCAGCACAACGTAAAGCCGATCATAAGTTTGGGTGTAAAGTCTGCCTTAACCATACGCTCGACGTAGCTAGTGTCAAACTAAAGGTGTTCTAAATTTTGGTTGCACCACCATAACTTAAGTTGTAACGTTACTAGTAGTGCATAAAGTGTACCAGTGTCGCTTTTAATGACGTTTAGATAATTTCAAGCCAATCATTGACAGATAACAATGTAAACAGGAAATACCGGCAAGTTTCCACCTTAGCCGAGTGAAGGCGTTAGCACCCAAATGAGAGGGCAAACAAAACAGTTTCAGTCATTTATTCTCTAAAATTTGCTTGGACGGTATAGGCGTGAGGTTAAGCTATTGGATGGCGGATTTTATAATAAATAAATAAATAAATAAATATAATATTCCGCCCGGAAAAACCGAAATCGCGCATATAATTCAACATCATCATAATAAAGAAATGGATCAATACGGTCACGGACAATCCGTTCCCGGCGCAAAACGCATTGAAACTCCTCTTCCCATTGCTCAAAACGAATAGCCATCTTTACCCTGCGTTAGTGTTGAAATCTTTTTACGTTTTTTTCTTTTAACGGTTCTTTATCGTTAGTATGGAACTTACACCAGCTAGAGGGGAGGTGTAAAAGATAAGTTATAACTTAGTGTTACGTTGAAACTATCTGCTTGGTGCAACTGATATTTTTTTAGTAGAGTGTAAAGTCAAACGTTTGGGTGATTTACGTTCAACGTAGCCTAAGTGGGACCTTACGTTCTGCTGGTGCAACTGGACCCTGTTGTTTTAAATGTGCTATATAAATAAACTTGACTTGACTTGACTATGGCCTATAGCCTACTTATATTGGATCGCCTGGTCCTCTGCCAATGCTACCGCGACAACAGCTTTCCGGGTGGCGTCCATGTTTTCCTCCAACGACCGAGCGAAATAATAAAACGCTTCAAGTGTGGGCGTGGCATCAGATCCGAGATCTGAGTCGGTTCGCAGAGAATACTCGAACGCAGCATTAACCACCTTGTCGATGGAAGGGCTTAAAACCAGGAAATGACGCTCACCCCGAGTCCGCATGGTCCGCCAGTACCTCCATCATGTCGATTGTCCAATCATATGGCCGAACGCTCGCTGCACTAGGTGCTAATTTGCATAAAGTAACTTGAAGTTCAACTTTAGCACCTCCCCTTCAACGCGCTGCCGTCTTTTTCATCATCATTGCCTTGAAATGTGATTTGAGCATGTTGACAAATGTTTGACACACCGCATTGTGTTTTTGTTCTTTGATTTCAAATAAAAAACGAAGCACACACTTGCATAAGGCATGCATATTTTGTCCACTCCCAGTTTGACCACAGTATTAAAAACTTGACAAATGCCCTTTACGGTTGATTGTAAAGACTTACAGTGGTTAATTCACACATTCAGACACCAAGCGCGGAGTCAACCATGCAGGGCAACAGCCAGCTCGTCAGGAGCAGTGAGGGTACTCCACACCCAGGCAGTTAAAAGGAAAGCCAACCTCTTTACACAGGACCCCATCCACCCCCTGCAGAAGCTCTTCCAACTTCTGCCATCACGCTGAATATTAAGTCCTTCTAAGAAAAACATGCACAAAAAATCATTCATACCCATGGCCATGAACAGCTTAAATAAACAATAACTAATGGACAAATTAACCCTGACCCTCACTTTACACGTATCCACAGCTTTTATCTTGTAATCATTATACTTGTTTTAGGATCTATACACACTGTGTGCTCGCAGAAATCTGCGTTGGATGACTGCCTATCAATACATTGTCCTTGTTGCATGTTGAGCCACGTCAAAGAAGATTTTACGACAGACAATGACGTTTTCTGAATCTGAATCTGAAACTGAATGTAAGATATTCGATCAACCACGAATAAATGTTTGCTTGACAGCCCTAGTATATACCCTTAGAATATACATCAACATGAAAAGGAAAAAGGAATAAAATTATACCATGGCAGTTTTCTCGTACATTACTAGTGGTTCACATCCAACACTGCCTCACACAAGTGTCCTGATCTCATCCGTGTCAACTTCAGCAGGAATCCCTGACCTGGTTCTTCTCTAACCAGGAACGCAACGGGCAGCGTTTAGGGTAAGTGGTTTAAAGCACCCTTTTGTTCAACCCATGAACAAATAATTTGGAGGAATAACAGTTGGACATCAGAGTCTGCTTTTAATATGTTAACACACACACACACACACACACACACACACACACACACACAACACACACACACACACAAGCCCACATTAACAACCAGTACAACCTACACACATACCCAAACACAAAATAACGTACACACCACCACTACAAAACACACCCACGCATACACACACACATAGAAGCTACAAAGAGAGACATTTGATTGCATAATGTCAAAGAGATTCAAAATGGGTCCGTCACAAGGCCACAAAAACACACATTGTCTGGATCTCATGTCTCCCCACTCACCCTATACTCCTTAGAAGTACTAGACTCCTTTAACCTGTCGTTATATCACTTGTCATCTAACAATGGCTGCATAATGATGTCACTCATTATCATCTGCTTTTGACACTGTGGTGTCTTGTCCGCTACTTCCATTCTCACAATTTTTACATTCATGCTTTTATCTTTAGTGCTGTATCATATTTACTCACTTCGCTTTCACAAAAAGTATGTCAAAGTGGACCAAAAACAGTTCTCTCCAGTTTATAATGACCATTCAAACTGAAATATAATTCACCTTCTATGTGTATCACAATGTGGTGGCTCAGCTTCTCCTTTCGTTGCTCTTCAGCTGTAGGACAGCAATAGCCTTCAAGTCAGTAAGTGAAGTGAAAATGTGCTCGCAAAAAATGCATACAGCCTAAAATCGTAGGGTTTCAAAGGAATTCATCTAATTACTGCTGCTCACTCTCTGCCTCATGTGGATTTCTCACTGACGGAAGCTGGCATGTTTTGCTGAAGTGAGCGAGGAGGAGGGTCATTCCTAAGATGTTTCCATAAATTGCCCGGCGGAAATTACTTTACATCCAATTCAGTGATGTGTGAGGGTAGTGCTAGTATAGAGTGAAAATAGTGTGTGTAGCATAGCGTGAGAGTATGAGAGTATGAGTAAAATCAGTGCGTATTGAGTGTGAGCAAAGCGAATTGCGACAGATGGAAATACCCTCCGAAGTTCTTTGAGGAGCGGTTCCCCCTCCCTTTGTTTGTGTGTGCCTCTTCCAGGAAGACGCATTCCCACAGGAGTACAGTTTCTGCCCAGCGCCTGGATATCCACTCCTGATTGTTTTGAGGCTGTTTTCTCCCCTGTCTTGGTTGTAATTTCAATTTGATTTGGTTCCACTATTTTGGCCTAATTAAGTCTATTTTCAATAAGTGGATGAGGAATGTGCTGTTGCTTCTCTTTTTTTCACAATGCCAAACACATAATAACTTTGTAGAACAAAAATAATGGCTTGTGGCACCTATACTGGGACCTCAGATGTGGGAACAATCATATTTTTACTCATTTCATGGTCTTTCTTTTTCTTTCAAAACAACGATTCGATTCAGTCAGTACCGTAATGACTTTGAGCTTGTAAAAAATTTTTTTACAGTTGCAGACAGAGGAATTTTCCCTTGTTGAAAATGTTTAGAGATGAAAAAAATTAATTGAATGTGTACCTTATGAAGCTTACTTCGAAAGTGTGTACAAGTCCACCATATATTTCCAAGACAACTTTGAATGTAACATCCTTTGTATGTACTGCAAGATGTATTAAAGTCTGCTTTCTTCAATGGACCTCTTGGACATAGAATAAGATTCTATTTTTTTTTGTTTGCATAGGCCTGTTCAACAAATGATATCAAACCGTTTTTTATGTGCTTCACTTGTTGTGCTTCATTAACCCAAGACCGATAAAGGCTGTGTTTATATGACGTGAAGGGTAGAATTTCATGCTCTGAACTAAAAACATTTAATCTGTCTTGCAGTTGTCATGTCACATGCAATCATCCGATTTAATTGATTTGGCCAAGCCTCAAACCCTTCTACAAAAGTTGAACAAAATATACTTGGGTAACTCCTTCCGTGTAAGAATCAATTGCCATATATTATCATTGTTTAAACAAAGTGATTAATAGTCTACTCTTGAGACCTGGGCAGCATGTTGTTTGTGAGGTTTAATGGACACGCCATTATTTTTAGAATTCATGCTAGCTTTCCTCCTCACTCACGCTTTGACAGTAATTGTAATTATGTTTGAGGCAGCGTGGGAGGTCAGTTGATTAGTTAATTAGCTGAATGACGGAACTACATTTGTTTTCAATTGCTGAAAGGATTCGGCAAATTGTGAAATTCAGCTGTTGCCTGTGTGTGAAATGACTGCCCTTTTTTATGTCAATGAACATTGACACATAAGAAATTACTCTTCAAATGAATAATTTGCCTCTGAGTCACAGCAGGCATGAGCATGTGTAATACGGGACTTTTTAGTTATAAGGCTGAATTTACCTTGTTGTGGTTCCATCCGAAGAGATGACTAGAAATGGATGTCGAAAACTTGGAATGTAACATTTTTGCTTGTTTTTTACACCTATTTTATAAACCAAATGTTTATCTGAATACTGGTGTAGTTTTCCCTAAAATCTCCTGCTTACAGTGAAATGCAAGACAATGATATTGTGTGCGGTATCAGGGGTGCTATTGTCAATTGTTTTCAGTCATTATTGAAACATTTATTCAGATGAATGCAAAAACCACATGCCCTAGTATCTGAAGCTATTATTCGGTTGTATTTTTGTAGATCAAACGTATCAAATTCATTACAAATTGTTCCAATTTGAACCCGTTTACCCCTCTCTCTATGAAATGGCACCTTGCTACTGAGTAACAGCAGGCATGAGCATGGGTAATGCAGGACTTTTTAGTTATTAGACAGAATTTACCTTGGTGTGGGGCTCTATCTCCTATGATGATATCCTTGAAAAATGTAAACAAAAATCAGTTGATTTCTGAAACTCATGACCTTTAATAGACTGTTATTAATGTTTTTTTACGTAACCATAATCAAACTATTGTAATCTGTATATTTGTGTCTGGATATAATATCATTAGTAATCAATTCAAGCCAAAATATGAATTAATTTCGGTCTCTGAAGTGAGTGTCTCGATTAATAGAATTCATATGACAGTCTTTACGGCCTTCAAACTACATTTTCAACGCATTACAATGATTATAAATTAAGTATAAATTTGAATTAAGGTAAACATTTAAATTTACATTATTGGACAACTATGCTTCATATTTGCCTACTAATAGGCTTGTATTTCTGAAAGTAGGGTCAAACAGGTGTGGCTCATTATGTCAATTACCTCTCTCTGGCCATGCTCATAATTTACGTCATTACATAGACCCGGTTCACCCCTACACCTCTGTGATAAAGAGCCATTCTATCCATTCATAAAGTTTGTTTATAAATAGGTAATGAATGGATTTTACTGGGTTGCCTCATCTTGTTAGGGGAAACATGGTCAAATGGAGTAGTCGGACGTGCCAGTGAACTAGATACAGTCTACAGAGCATCACTTGTGACACAGTGTCTAATTTTAGATGCCCAGCACTTCATATATACAGCGACCTTTTCATCAGAATAGCAGCACAAATAAGACAGTGTTCACAAAAGTAACTTATGGATGTATGATTGATATACGTACATTGAATAATTTGTAAACTCATATGTTTACGAGTGAAGTCTACTCTATTTTATTTCTAATGTGTGCTAAAAAGGGCTCTTCAGTTTTATTGCGAACAATGGAGCTATCTTTTGTTGTTGGAATAAACAAACATCTTTCCATATGCTCTCACAGATTAGAGGGCGGTGCAATTCCTGAGCACAATGTAGGAAAGACAGGGAAGACATCCTGAATGGAATGCCATTCCACTGCTGGGTCACACACACACACACACGTTCATGCGCACACATACACCATTCACGCTCATCTGCAATTTCTGGTCTCCAATTAGTCTGACCTGCATTGGTGTTGGAGGACATGGAGAAACCAAAGAACACAAAGAATATTCATTCCCCGTAACAACAGAAAATGCGGCAGCACACAACATCTCACCCAACAGAATTAATTACGTGTATTCATGTCTGTGTGTCAGCGTAATACAGCCATAAAGCCCCAGCATGAGAGACGGAGTGAAGCAGAACAGTGTCAAGACATTTCTTTCCCACTATTATTATTATTTGTATTATGACCAAGAAAATAATTTTTGTTGTTGCTTTGCTTGCTCTATTTGGTTTACCAGCCCCCCCCCCCCCCCCTGTTCCCCCTAGATACACTACCTAGTCGCTAATTATGTCGCCACGGCAACAACGGGCCCGTGGCTGGAGGCTTACTGTGTTGGTTCATAAGGTAGCATGTGTAAACACATCCTACCAAGCCCCCCCCACACACACACACACACACACGCACACACACACACACACACACACACACACACACACACACACACACACACACACACACACACACACACACAGGTCGCGAGTGTGGCTTTGGCAGGCTGGGTACCTAATGGCGCAGACAGGCATGGTGATGGAGCCGTCATCAGGGCTCCGCCGGTCCGGACTGGGGCGAGCGTCTGAATGCGGGTCCACCCTCCGGAGCCAGGGCGGGCACACACTGGCTCCACACATCACAGAGGCGAAGGGACCAGACACGGGACAGGAGGTGTTAGGTTTGTGGACGCAGGTTACCATGGGTTTGCAGCCTACCGCAGTGAGGTGAGACGTTTTGAGTCTACGTAAGCCGTGACCTTCCCTTACACACACACACACACACACACACACACACACACACACACACACACACACACACACACACACACACAGCTTTAGCTTCCTTCTAAAGCTCTCCAGGCCCGGTGAGTGCACACTCACATGTCATGTCCATGGTGTTAGTTCTTCTGTCCAGGTTCCATTTCCTTAAAGATCACCTGCAGTTAAATCACACCAATGTGCCCACTGGCCTAACCTCACCATCACACACACACTTCCAGTGTTTTGGTCTTGTGGTCGTTCCCGGGGTAACATCGAGGTAAAGGACCCCATTACTATTACATTTCGTTAGCCGCATAGCATAATTGCCTAAGTCATATTTTAAGGTTCATCTTGTATGCATGCATCTTGACTTTTGCAAGTCAATTAGATGGCTCAGGTAAATAATGATTACGGAATGTAAAAAGCATTCTGATTGGGTTAGGATATAGCCAATGAGGCACAGTGAATCAGCAGCGTCAGGAGAGTAGAGTTGCATACGTAGATATTTTAGATTGGCAAAAATATGACAGACAATTTTGCTGTGAGTATAACAATTTTAGAATTAATCCATAAAAGATGTATGATATTACATTTATTATATTAGTTTAATTGGATGTGCTCCATGCCATTCAACGTCACACCATCTTTCCTCATAATTTCTCTCCCGCTTTCCAAGCCGGACCTAACTGGCTCTAATATTAGGCCACCCTCCTGAAAGGTCAGCTCCTCTAACGTTGCTGAGCGGTACTGTAACAAATCTATTTCCAGGGTGAGGATGTAAACGCTCTGACAGGTCGTTACGCACCTCGCCGTCACGTCGGAATGTGTGCTGTATTTCCTGTCGACGCAGGATATGATCCTTCACCAAGCAGGCAGAGCTCGAACCTCGTCACTCCGACACCCGGTTTGTACAGTAGCACCCGAGCAACGGGTAAAAACTGTTGTTTAAAACAGATGAACAAAATTGCTCCTTGGGTGGTTTGCGGTACGTTTTCGTTATTTTAATGGGCTGTCAACAGCACTATTTCACGAGCTAAACGCAGGGTATAGATAGTAGGTGAGCAGTGTGTGTGTGTGTGTGTGTGTGTGTGTGTGTGTGTGTGTGTGTGTGTGTGTGTGTGTGTGTGTGTGTGTGTGTGTGTGTGTGTGTGTGTGTGCAGGAGGGATTTGAGGGCTGGCCTGATCAACCCGCTGGGAGATTGAAAGGTAATTTTGTGTGGGATAACCCACAAAGAAAAGCTGCCGTCCTTGAACTTTAGCCGGGGGTGTAGTGAGGTATGTCTGGAGAGGCTGCTAAGTGGTGCGGAGAGTTTGAAGTGATGTTGCAAGGGAAAACCAAGCAGGAGGGGAAAGTTGGGTAAACACACATAACCGGTCATACACATACACGGACACACACACACACACACACACACACACACCAAGTGATGAGACAAGTGTGGTGCCAGTGTGGGGGATTATTGGCTCTTTATGAGAAGCTTAAGTGTCCATCAGCAAGGCCTTGTCCCTGCCAGCTAAACTATTTACCCTCTATTAGAACGAACACACTCAGCCAATACATTAGGCACAGATGCTAAAATGGAATTTTATTGCGATTCCAGTGAAACAAACAAAATGATGCAATGACTTGTAAATAGCTGTTCGGTTTGCTCATTACAAGTCAAGGCGTAAAGAGAAATGGCGTTTCATTTAACTTGATTTGCATCGCATTAACAAATGTGGGCGAGGGGAACCAAGAGGATAAACCTGTTCTGAAGCAAGACAGGAGGAGGAGAATCAGCTGAATTAGGCAGGAATAAAACATACAATTCCTCACCTGTTTGGACTGTGGTCTTGTTAATTTGGCTCTATTTTGGGCTAATAACTGTCCCGTGCTAGCTTGCGGGCAAAGATAATGCCATAAAATGAATGTAATGAACAGAGAGAAAGATGGAGGCATTGTGTAATTTAAACAGAGATTGACATGAGGAACAAAACAAGTATATGCGTCTGAAAGCATAAGTAATATAGTAAAGGAGTAATTGTTTGTTTAAAAGACTCAACAAAGCTATGACAGATGAAACATGAAATAACAAGGTCGAGCAAGTGAAATGCTTTTGGTTATTGACAAATATGTTACTCATGCTATTTTTACTTTTTCGGCGGTTGGTATGGTTCAATTGGTTGGATGTGGGATTTTTGTAATGTAGAAAGAAACCTTATTATATTCAGCGTAATAAATATGCATATATATATTGCATATATAAATAGTATAGGTGTATAGATGCTATTCTTAATATTGATTGAAAAAGTACACATTAGACGCAGTGTTCATATCTATAAAGTAATTCAATCAGAAGAAAATGCAGCAAACTAAACCCAACGAAAAAGTAGTTGAATAACATAATTGAGCAAAATTCAAAAACTGTTCAAAATCTTTATCGCTGTGTTACAGTCAGGTCCGCTAAAGAAACATTTCCACAGCCGCAGTGTACAACAAGAGCTTATTAAACATTAAAGTGTTCACTGAAGGTCAGTATAAATAAATGAAAGTTCAACAACTGTTCTTTAAGCGCCCTAGGTTGGAAAGCTGTGCTACTTTGCTCTGTTACAGTCGCTGCAGCTCCAAGCACGCACGCACGCACACACACACACACACACACACACAGACCTTCATGATGTCGTCCTGCACTCATCCTCCTCACACTCCCCAGTGCCCTGCAAATGTGAGCTCCCTATGTACCCTCTTGACGTGCGAGAGTTGGAATTCTGTGTGTGCGTGTGTGTGTGTGTGTGTGTGTGTGTGTGTGTGTGTTTATGTGTGTGTGTGTGTGTGTGTGTGTGTGTGTGTGTGTGTGTGTGTGTGTGTGTGTGTGTGTGTGTGTGTGTGTGTGTGTCCCAGAGGGGTCGAGGAGCAGGAGTGGGAGCAGCATCAGTCTCCATTTGTTCAGCTGCTGCGGGACATGATTAAGTAGCACCGATAAGATCCAGAGAGACGCCCCCTGCCTCCCCCCCCCTGGTCACTGTCCTACACACAAACACACACACACACAAACACACACACACACACACACACACACACACACACACACGCTCCTTCAGGAAAACGCACACAGACACATAAGTAATCACATGCTCATACACACACACACAAACACACACACATACCGCCATTTGAGTTATAACGCACAAAAAGCCAGGCACATAACTACATACACCTACACGTTAAAACCAACACAACATACACATGCACACACAGAACTGAACTACATTGAACATAACTTCACACGCACACACACCACACACACACACACGGCCGTTTATACATAATGGAGCAGCTAGAGTTTCAGTCCCTTCAGTAGATTGGCTGGCCACTGCTCCGAGTGATTTATTGAGGCACATTTAAAAGATTCCAAGAAGTGAGTGAGTTAGTGTTGGCAAGGCAACGGAACCGGCCAGAAGGTTCAGCAACAGGGGGAGCGTGCCCCACCTTCACACAAACACACTTTATTCATCAACCATTTTTAATATTTTTCATCAACCAACAGCTTTTTCATACTTTTTATACTCGGGAAAGCAGGGCGAGCCTCCTCCCCCTTTCAAAGACAAAAAAAATCCAAACCTGTCTGAAAACGTATCCGTTAAGGGAAGAGCTGGCAGCTGGGCTTCCGGAGGCCAATTGGCCAGGGCCAAATGAGGGGGAGGAGCTTTGGTAGAGAAGAATCGGTCAGAAGTCTAGAGTGACAGAGCTGTCAGGGCTCAAGGCTGTGTGCAGTGGCAGCTTTACAGCGGCCGCTTCTGAGAGCGGACACATCTGGACAACGCGCGTCTTGAATTATAGATCGATTTATTTGTTCCCTTCTTACTAAAAGTACAAGCAAAGATGTCCCTATCGCATTCACGCGGTTGAAAAATTGTTTGCCACTTCCGCTCCACCTGGTACCATAGGTAACCCATCAATATATTTGACATCTCGCAGTCAGAACGTCAGACGTCACGCTTAGTTGGTCAGACAGAACACGGCAGTCAATCTGATTTTAAACATAGAATTACGTAATTGTAAACCATAATTCACCATACTATTAAACCATATTTCATCAACTTAAATGTTATAATTATTTCAATAGTCTTATCAATCTTAATCACTCAAATCATTCTACAAACATAAATATCAAAATGGCTCCAACACTCCCCTAATTGGCCATAATAAGGCAATTCATAACATAAATATTCACAGGAGCCACACAGTTCAAAAGTCCATTGTAACATTATTCACGTTTCACATTTCTTACTTGTTTTTTCTTGTTCTTTCACACATTTGTTTCAATAGTTCATGAAAAGTCTATCAAAAAAGGGCTTAACACAGCTTCTGATATCTTTCTCACCACTTCCGAGGTGTACCGGTGCGTTGTTATCTTGACTCGAAAACCAAGAGACGTTTATGATCGGGTTGATGATTTATTTTGTTGAACAATCAAGCAGTAAAAAGTACGATAAACTGTGGTTCTAAGTGGTTCTAAGTGTTGGTGTTTCTGGTTTCGTTGTCGTCAATGATGGTATGCGCAAGCACCGGGCACTCCTTCTCCTGGTTTGGCACACCTTTATGCTCCCCTTGACCTATAGGGGGGCATACACACTCACGTGACCACATACTGTTCCAACTAGAAATAATCAATACAAATTAAATGTCCAATACCTATTGCTTCCAATATGTGAACCAATACGAAGTATGAACAAAACATATATATGGCTCCTACAAGGGGAATTCAATCTTTTCTCAAAAAATAATCCAATAGTCCTTTCAATAGTCCATTCAATAGTCCTCTTCAATCATATCATTTCACATTAATACATTTCATTAAATCCTTTTTTTTTCATAAACATCAACAGGTTTATTTCAGTATCCAACAGATTCATACGGATTCTTTACTCATTCAAAAGTGAAATATACTTTTTTTTAATAGTAAAGGATTTCAGTAGGTTTCGGGATCTTATCCAATTAAATGTTGTGTTTGTTAGCTGTGTAGTGTGGTGTTTGTCAGTGTGTAAGTCAGTCAGTCGGGTCAGTAAGATGGTCAGTCAGGACATGTCTTTGAGAAGACACAGCTTGGTAATAGGTCTTTCCAAGATGTTTGTCTGAGTTTTCACTTTGCCACGACGTACAAAGCCCTTTGCATCTGGAAAGGTTTCCATGATACGTCCCATAGGCAAGGAGTTTTCGTGGAGAGGTCTCATCTATGATCAGTACTATGTCTCCAGGTTTCAGATTTCTTTTGCCCTCATTCCATTTTTGTCCCTCCTGCATTAGCGGAAGATACTCCCGTGTCCATCTTTTCCAGAGGAGGTCTGATAGGTACTGAACCTGTTTCCACCTTCTTCTAGAGTAGCTATCCTGCTTGGAAAAGAGCCCAGGTGGAAGAATGGGTTTTCCTTTCAAGAGCAGAAGGTGATTTCGAGTTAGGGGTTGAGGATCTTTAGAGTCTCCAGATGTTACTGTAATGGGACGGGCATTGAGAACTGCCTCCACCTCGCATAAGGCAGTTTGAAGACATTCCTCATTCAAGGTCGGTTCCTTTGTTATGGAGTAAAGGATTTTCTTTATGATTCGAATGAGACGTTCCCACACACGTCTGTGGTGAGAACCATAAGGCGGGTTGAAACTCCATTTAATGCCTTTTGTATTAATTGAATCCTGTATTTTATTCATGCTTAGGTGAGCAAGTGCTTTTTTTAATTCTCGCTCTGCGCCCACACAATTTGTTCCGTTGTCTGAAACTATTTCTTTGATTTGACCAGATCTGCAGATTAATCTTCGTAAGGCTGAGATACATGAATCTGTATCCATGGAGTAGGCCATCTCCGAGTGCACAGCCCTACTTGCAAGACATGTAAACAAGGCTTTGTATCTCTTCACCCTGCTACGGCCACTCTTGACTTCTATGGGCCCAAAATAGTCCAAGCCAGTGTGAGAAAACAGGGGGGAGATCTGGTGTTATGCGTATGAGTGGTAAATCAGGCTTTTTCTGTTTCATAGCAGCGCCATGCCATCGTCTACAGAGTGTGCAATCGCGGGTTATTTTCCTTGCGGCCTGTTTGGCTTTGGGAATCAAATATTTTGTTCTTTTTCCACATTGACCAACTACATGGTGGGTGTGGTTCAGAAGAAGTTTTGAGAAGTGGCATAGCCAACTTACTCAATCTACCTCTCACTCTCAGTATTCCATCATTAAGAATGGGATCCAACTTGTAGAGTCTGCTACTCCTTCTTACAGCTTGGACTGCTCTTAAGGCATTCACTTCATCCGTGAAGGCATTCTGTTGAACATAAGCAACAAGTGATTCCTCAGCATCTGTAAAATCCTGCACGGACAGTTGCTGGTCTGATAGCTGCTTGTCCTTCACATATTCAGATTTAACTGATGCACTGTGTGAGGTACCTGCTTTTTTCAATTGGATCAAGTGTCTCAGAGTCCCTTTGAACTTCAAAAGCCATGCCGTAGATCTGATGAGGTACTCCCATGATGAGAAGGACCTGATAAAGCGAGTAAGAGGGTCATCTTGGGCTGTTGTGGCGAAGGCCACAACAGTTTTTTTACCTCTGAGTCACTGTCAGAAAGTACTAGTGGTTCGGTGGAAAGTTCAGCTTCGCATTTGGCCAGAAAGTCTCGACCATCAAGCCAACATCTTCCTTTCAGAAAAGCATCAGCTCGCATTCCCCTAGACGCATTGTCTGCTGGGTTGAGATCAGTCTTAATGTGACGCCACTGAGATTTCTGTGTCAGGTCACGGATCACAGTTACTCGGTTAGCCACAAAAGTCTTGAACCTCTGAGTGTCATTCAGAATGTACTTCAGGACAGAAGTACTATCAGTCCAGAAGAAGGAGTCTGAGATCTGAAGATACAGTTCTTTCCTGAGCATATTGTCAATACGAGCGGCAAAAACCGCTGCGGTGAGCTCCATTCTGGGAATTGTCACCACTTTTAGGGGTGCAACCCTCGCTTTCCCCATCACTAACGTACTGTGAGGAGGTCTGCTTCTGCTGGTAAATCTTATGCAACTGACAGTCCCATAGCCACTCTCACTGGCATCGCAGAAGTGGTATAATTTAGTGTCAGCGACATCAAAATCTACGGGTTGTAGCATCTTTCAATTCTGAAGTCGGAAATCACATGAAGATCTTTCTGCCACTAGATCCATTTTGACGCAAGGGCAGGTGGGATTTCAACATCCCATCCGCAGTTGATCTCACACAGCTCCTGATGTGACAGTTTTCCTGTGAGCATCACTGGCAATAAGAATCCCAGAGGACCGTAAACAGAATTGAGCACAGACAAGATTCCCCTTCGACTAACTGGTTGTTGTTTCGGAGTGATGTCAAAGAAGAATGTATTGGACTCATCATCCCACCGCATGCCAAGTGCTCTCTCTACAGGAAGCTTGTCTTTCTCAAGGTCAATGTTCTTTGCTTCTTTTGCCTTTTCCTCTACAGGTAAAGGTGCAAGGACAGAACGGCTGTTGCTGGTCCATTTGGTAAGTTTAAATCCTCCAGTTGCACAAATCTTCTTTATGTTCTGAACCAGTCTAATGGCTTGGTTTTCATCTGGAAGTGATTTAACACAATCATCCACACATGAATTGTGACGAATAGAATTCAGTGCAGAGCTATCAGCTTTTCCTTCATTATCCTCAGCCGTCTTCTTGAGGGCAAATTTTGCGCAGCTGGGAGATGAAAGTGCACCGAATAGATGCACAGTCATTTGAAATTCTCTCAGTGTTTGAGCAGTGTCACCACCTGGCCACCACAAGAACCTCAGAAAGTCCACATCCGTTTCAGGAAAATTCCTTCTATGTCCCCCATCACAGCTACTGGTTCCTGTCTGAACGTCAGAAGTACCCCAAGCAAGGTGTTTGTAAAGTCTGGGCCTTGTGTTCAAAGAGGTACCTCTGTAGGCTGAAGTACAGTCGAAGACCACCCGGATTGTCTTTTTGCGTTTGTGGTACACTCCGTGGTGGGGAATGTACCAGAGTCTCCCATCAGCCCGGTGGAGCTGTTCTTCGGGTACCATCTCTGCATGTCCTTTCAATAAGACATTGTTCATGAAGCACACGTAATCATTCTTAAACGACTCATCCTTCTCAAGTCTTTTCTTAAGGCTATTTGCACTTTGTTCAGACATTTGCCTATTATTTGGCATACGAAGATCATCCTTACGGAAAGGTAGTCGGATTACATAATGACTGTCTCTTTTTCTTTAGGATTCTTTCATGATTTGCAGAAATCTTTCATCCTCGAATGAATAATCGGCTTTCTCATCATAGGTCAGTTTGTGAAAGTCTTGGTTGTATTGTTGGATCAGAAGATCGCCCAAGCGAGCCACTGATATTCTGTTTGTCGTTATTTGTGGTCGTCTATGTTTGTGAACATGTGAGCTGATTCCCAGTGGGCCAATTACTTTCCATCCAAGATGTGTCAGAACAGCTAATGGGCAATTGTCTTGGCTGTTGATGACCTTGAGTGGGTCCATGGCTTTGGGGATGTTCATCGCGATCAACAGACTCACGTCAGCTTCAATGGAGTTCAACTTGACCTAATTTAGGAAAAGCCATCGTTCACTACCGCAGCTACTATTGCCAGTTTGTGGTCTGTATTGTCGGACTCTGTTTGGTTGGTTGTTGGCAGGGTAGCTGTGACAGAGTTGGCTTGAACGGCTGTGCCACAGTTAGTATTTTTCGTGGCTACTGCAGGTCCTTTAGTATATATTGCGCCATTTGGTGGCCAGGTTTCAATGTGTAAGAGTGTTGGGTGTTTCATACATGTTTTGAGTGGGATGTCAGGCGTTTCTTACATGTTTTGCTGAGATACACTTTTGTCAAACAGGCAAAACAAAATTCATGTTTCTTTAGTAATTCAACTTTCTCTATGACGGAGTTTTGACATTGCTTCACATCTTTCCATTACATGCTCTCTTTTACAGTTAACACAGGGTTTGGTAAAAGACTCACTTTCATTGGGAGGAGTGACATTTCTAAATTGATTTCTATTTTCTTTGACATTGGCTTTAGCAACAGCATTAGTGGCGACTGGAGAAACTGCAAAGATGAAGATCTGCTTGCTGGCAGATTTTCCATAGGGCAGGTTCACTGTAGGTGCTCTCACCTTTGCTTCTCTGCGAACGTCTTGATTGTCGCCAAAGACCGGATCCTGCATTATTTTGGACTGTTTCTCAACAAATCTGACGAGATCATTGAATTTAGGCCTCTGTTGTGTTTGTTCCATAATGTCAGATACCACTGTTCTCCATCTCTCTCTGAGTTTATATGGGAGTTTGGAGACTATTTGTTTCATATTGGATGGCAAGTAAAGTTAAGACATGTATTGAAAGTTTTGGGCAGCATTACAGCAACTACTTAAATATAACTCATAACTGTGAAGTATCTTTCCGTCATCTAGTCTGATAACACTCCAGTTTAAGGCCTTCTCCATATAGGCAGTCGTGACTTTAAAGTCATTGCAAAAGAGTCGCTCGAGTAGGCGCTTTGCTTCAGCATACCCAGTCGCAGCGTCCATGTGAAAACACTTTCTGACAAGTTATTTTGGCTGTCTGACTGTATGTTGTTCCAGAAAGTAGAGTCGGTCTTCATTACTGTCAGTCTTATTCTTTATGTTGTGTTTGATTGCTTGCAAGAACAACTGAAAGTCCAGGGGGTCACCACTGAACACGAAAACGTCCTTCTTTGGAAGTGCTCTTTGAGCTACAACAGATACAAGCAGATTTGTGAAGTCTGAGTTATCTAGGGGTTCTAATGGTTCTCTTCCCGGCGTAGATTGTGCTCTTCTTGGTTGAGTCAAAGTAGTTCTAGCGCCTCGGCTTGATAAATTGGGCCTAGTTGTTGCAGCAGTGGTTGTTTGCGGTGCTGCCGTTGATTTCTGATGCAGGCGTACAGCCGTACTCGCATAGCCCTCTGTAGTGGTGTTTTAGGTACTGCTCCCAGATCCACAAAATCCGGCTGAGATATCACTGTAACTCTGCTGCTTTCCACTGATTCGGAAATTGGTTCCTCCGTTCTGTGTGATTTCTCCATTTATCTCTCTAGGTAAGCGTTCATACATCCTCAGGTCTGAAAGCTGTTCTTGCTGTTGATTCAGTTGGATTCATTTCTTCTAGGGCCTGTAGTTTGGCATTTGTGACAGCAAGATCCTCTCTTAGTTGAAATGCTTCCATTTTAGCTCATAATTCAATCTTTTCCATTTCCATTCAGTGTTTCTCTCTCAAGGATTTAGCTCTGGCCAGTAAACCAGCTTTATCCACAGCAATTTTAATTTGCGCTGAATGGGCTGATGATGCTTTTGAACTACTCTTAGGGTGCACTCACACTAGGCCATCTGGCCGTGGCCGTCGGCCGTTTTCACACCTAACCGTGCTCAACTGGCCCCATTGTTCTTTGGCCTGCATTCACACTAGGCCATCTGGCTGTGGCCGTTGGCCGTCGCAACTGGCCTGGCCACGGTAGGCTCTTATACATACGTCATCACGTCGTAACACGTCATCACCAAGCGTCCGCTGCATGGACCATAATAATATAATATTTGTCCCGACACTGGGCCATTGTTCGGTGGTGTCCTCGACTTTGCATATGGTTGCGGATTCTCCCAAATACATCGGAATTCTTGTGGGTCTTCTCCAACTGTGCCTGAATAGCATCGTCTGCCAAAATGGCTAACAGACACTCGACTTCTCTATGGGACCAACGTGAACCAACAGTTGAACCGCTTGACGCCATGTTTACCGTTTAATGGGAAAGAAGGCTCGTTATTATGTCCATGGTCGTCGCATGGACTATACGTCATCCAGCTCAGGTTGCGTAGCCGTGCGTTAGCATCTGTACCGTGGCGGCCCGTACCGTAGCAGCACACCTCTCCCAAGTGGCCAAGTTTACCTGGCCTGGCAAGACTGGCTACACTCACACTGGCAGATTTGAGCACAGTTAGGTGTGAAGGCCACTCACACTAGGCCACTCACACTAGGCCATCTGGCCGTGGCCGTTGGCCGTTGGCCGTTTTCACACCTAACCGTGCTCAACTGGCCCCATTGTTTTCTGGCCTGCACTCACACTAGGCCATCTGGCCGTGGCTTTGGCCGTTGGCCTTCGCAACTGTGGCCTAGCCACGGTAGGCTCTTGTATATACGTCATCACGTCGTAACACGTCATCCCCAAGCGTCCGCTGCATGGACCATAATAAAGTCTGCCGCCAGTCAGAGTTTTAACAACAATGGACAACAACACAGAGAACACAGTTCTTCACCAACTGTGCCTGAATAGCATTATCTGCCCAAATGGCTAACAGACACTTGACTTCTCTATTGAACCGCTAGTAGTGAACTATTATGAAGAAGCATTATGCTAACGTGTATCTGCGCCGACTTAGGACGTCACGACTCTCCCAGTCAAGGTTGCATAGCAACGGCAATGTTCCATAATTTGTCTTCACCGAAATGGCACTGTCACCAACGCTGCTCGTCCATTCACGCGTAAAATGACAATCACGTTAGGTTGTGAATGGTTGCAAGCAACTCCCGCCTCCCTAACAAGTATGACGTATGAAGTCTGCGCAGATCAGAACAAGCTCCCGGTTAGCATTAATAATAGTTAACTACTTTAACGGCCCCGACAATCCAATACCCAAGTGGAATCTAGATGGAAAAAGTGTGTAGTTCAAAACCTGAGCAGCTTTTACTTCTTTGCCACCTACAGAGTTAGTCACGTACGATGATTCAAAACCCCCATGCTATTTTCCATAGACATTTAAACATGGAACCAAGAGCCTCGGAGGCGGGACTTATTCTTCAGAGGTCTATTGTTTGCCACTTCTGCTCCAACTGGTCATATGTAACCCATCAATATATTTGACATTTGTCAGTCAGAATGTCAGATGTCACGCTCAACTGGCCAGACAGAACACGGCAGTCATATTATAATTATTTCCATAGTGTTATCAATCTTAATCATTCAAATTAATTTGCAAACATAAATATCAAAATGGCTCCAACACTGTGTGTTGTGGTGTTTGAGATGCCGCAACTGCAGCACAGGTTATCACTGGAATGTGTGTGTGTGTGTGTGTGTGTGTGTGTGTGTGTGTGTGTGTGTGTGTGTGTGTGTGTGTGTGTGTGCGTGTGCGTGTGCGTGGGTGTGTTCACATGAATGTGAAAACAGAGAATTCCTTGATATAAATCGACATTTGTGAATGTTTACTGTGCATACGTGTCTATGTCTATGGTGTTCACATGTGCATGTATGCATGGATGCATACATGCATGGAGTGTTCATACATAAATGCATATTCTGTCTATGTAGATGCGTTTGTGTGGGTTTGTGTCTCTCTGGATTTGAGCAAGCAGCTTGGCACTACTCTCCCCTGTAGTCAACTGCCAGCGATGTGTCTGTCAGGCTGGCAGGACAATCTCTCCAACTGTTAGTCTACTCCTCTTGTTTAAATATGGCTTGCCTCAAAATACTTGACTACATTAATGGGGCTGCTCCAGATTAAAATGAGATTAGAACGGGGGCCGCGAACAGGCACAAGTTAAGCACGCAGTAGCACGGATGTCAAACATTTTAAGAGAAACTACTAAGAATTTTGTGCTTCTGCCTCTTTGAAATCTATCTCAGCGGCTCAATATCAAAAATAATAGTTCCCAAATTAACGTTAAAGGTCCAGTGTTTAGAATTGAGTGGCATCTACTAGAACAGACTTGGCAGAATTGTTGTTATTTGCATACCATTATATATATATAATAATATATGATATTTTAAAAATTATATTAGTTGTTGTGTATGAATTGCGCCACACACTTTGCCGTTAAACGTGTGCTAGAAGCTTATCCCTCTCGGACGTGGACATCAACATCCATCCCTGCAGATGGGCGATAATGTAGCGAATGGCAGTCTGCGGATGCAGGGGATTATGATAAGTGGGTTTCTTTATTATACAACTATTTGTTAGAAACACAAATGATTCTAATACATCTGAACATTCATATTTTAGGTTTCTATGTGTGATATCTAAAAGAAGGCTCTAACTCTTTTGGAGAAAGTTGGGATCCAAAACTAAACTCTAGCGATACATTTGCTAGATTTTTCCGACATGGAGAAAGTGTTTGATTGACAGGTGAGAGGGATTCTCTGAAACAATCAAGGAGAAAATGCCCTAAAACGCCCCAGAAATAAATCCGAAACAGTTGTAGAATAAAATTGTCTAATGCAGAGGCAAGAGCAATCAACATTGAAGCAGATATTCTCACAGCACATTTCCCTCACTGATAGCTGGTGAATGGCTTTTGCGTTTCTTACTAATTAACCTTTAATAACAAGCCTTTTAAGCGGTGTGTGGAGTATATGTGTGTCCCTATATACGTCTCAGAGTGCCAAAATAACCTGAAGCAAGGCTTGTCTGTCCTTCAGAGTCACAGCTACGGGAGATACAAGAGGGAGAGCTTTCTGCCAGGGTTCCTACATACTACAATCTAGTAGAGGAGATGCAGCCCTCACAGCCACTTCCCCTGTTTAATCAGAGTCCTTACGACTTATGTTTACAGATGAGCACTGCTGTGACGGCGTGAGCCAGTGATTCAGTGTTTGGATGTCACACCTATTTTTATTTTATTCATGCATTGGCACTTCATTCATTGCATGTTTCTGATTCATGCTTGCTCTTCTACAATTCTTTTATTTTCTATTCATGTATTTGTTGTTTGTCTATATGGTAATCACTGTGTATCAAATAACAATCCAACGATGGCATTTAGGCTCGGATGCAATGCAGCAGAGGAGGAAATTGTTGCAATCTGGGTATAGTGGAGGTTTTGCCATAACCATAATAATTCTTGATTTTTTACGCCATCAGTACACTAAACTAAGCTTTAATGGTATAACCAAAAATTAATGTCATATTAGTTTTTTTTTATTTTTAACACATTCATATCAGTTAGCACCAAAGAGGTGATTATATTTTAAGATTCTGGTCTTTTTTTAGACCTGGTGGAAGATGTAGAGAACGTTCATCTGTTCACGTCACATAACAGATGTTTGAAGAGATTATTCAAATAAGCCGTCAAAAACTGTGCAAAACGTTTCAAAAATCGAAGACCTCTTGCAGCCAAGCTCGTCACGCACGTGTACCTGCCTCTCTGCTTCATGCATGCAGGTTGAGCAGTGCTGACTGCTGCGTTGCATGGCTCCAGTGAGGTCTGCCGGTGACATAAAGGCTGCAGTGTGTTTTATCAGCTCTCCAAACCGTTCCAATCCGTGAGAGAGTTCAGGCCTTTGTCAGCAGCTCCGCTCTCTGTATACAGTTTTACGGATTGAGTTCCACGTTCTTGGCTTCAGGTGCGGAGCTGAGCTGGCTTTGGGCCTGGAAGTTGCAAATTCTTAAGTTACAAGCTGTTGTCAATTACGCCCCTGTCCCGTAAAATGCCTTCGAAAAGTGCGAGGGAGGGTGAAGTGAGCAAGGGGGGTGGGAGGTTTGCAGGGGTGGAGATGGTTTCAACGAGACGTTGACGGTAAAGGACCCTCACAATTTATCATGGTTCCCCACTGTAAAGTCTGATTGTAAAATGACACCACTTTTTCGCTGGAGAGTGTTTGAGAAGGTGTGAAAGGCCAAGGAAGTTGTGTTACTGTGGGAATAGTTTGCATTTCCTCTCAGCCAAATTAAAGTGACTTCTCATTATACAGGTTAACTGACTGTCCATTACAATGCCGGGTTTTATGGATAGGTAATGCGCACTTGCCTAATTAGACAAGCTTAGTTTGTAAATGCACACACACACACAAACACACACACACCTATATACACACAAACAGTACTTTGGGCTTTAGTAATTACTTTGGCTATTGGATACAGGGTTAATCAAAAGTAAGCTTAAATGCTGAGTAAAAGTATTTGAGCTCGTTGCTGCAAGGTTTAGGTCTATTAATATGAGTATGTATGGATTTCAAGTGTTTTTCTAAAAGTCCCTTTAGTGGCCGTTATTCATAAAATATATAATCGAAGGAAATATTAATAGTGTATATAATTGAATTCCATCTTGCTGTATTTCATTTGTTATATATATATAGAGGAGCAAATAAAACTAGAAAATGTGGGTAATCCTTTATAATAAGGTACCATAATAAATAGAAAACTAGCCATTACCTAACCCTTTGTTAATATTTGTTAATTGTTACTAAAATATCTATTTGGCACAGGTTAATCGTTTTTTTTCACTGACCACAGAGTGTCGCTGGTTAGGGTTAGGGTTAGGATCGTGTGTTAGGTTTAGGGCCGTGTGTTAGGGTTAGGGTCGTGTGTTAGGGTTGGGTCAGGGATATGCAAACAACTAATATTTAATTAATGATGGAAAAACGATTAACTCGTGCCAAATAGATATTTTAGTAACAATTAACAAATATTAAGAAAGGGCTAGGTAATGACTAGTTTGCTATTTATTATGGCACCTTATTATAAAGTGTTACCAAAACTTGTATTTAATAACAAGCCCAGCAGCATCTCCATAGAAGTAATGTGAGGCAAATAACTGAAGATCAATAATACACAGTTCAGTAGCCATGGCATTGGCTGATGCAAAAAGGAGCAATCTTCCCAAATTGTGATGTCTCTTCAAATTCTGAAGGCAAAGGGAGACGAGACAGGGCAGGGAGGGGGTCAAAGAGACAGGGAAATAGTTATTGCTCCCTCTATATTAACAACATCTTACGTTGTACTTCCTTAAACAAAGAAAACCCAATTTAAACCTTAAAGAAACCTTAAAGAAACCTTAAAGAAATCTTGTTTTTCGTCCCCCTCCTAATGATGAAAGCATTTGTTTGTGTGTGTGTGTGTGTGTGTGTGTGTGTGTGTGTGTGTGTGTGTGTGTGTGTGTGTGTGTGTGTGTGTGTGTGTGTGTGTGTGTGTGTGTGTGTGTGTGTGTGTGTGTGTGCCTGCCCCTGCATGGAATACTGATCAGTCCTGCGCTCCCTACAGGAGACCCGCAGCATAAGATACATAGGAATTTTGAGCGCACATTCGCAAAAACAACCTACTGCACAACAACAATGGCCAGACCTCGCATCCCCTGATTCTCTGAAAACAAGAGACGGATACATCCTATGCATAAAGAAGTCCACTTAAGCGAGGGAATTTCCCAAACTTTCTGGCACTTTCTCAATACGAGTGTGTGTGTGTGTGTGTTTGCCTCTATTGAGTGTGTGTAGACGCTCAGGGTGAACGTCTACGGCAGGGTGTGTAGGCATATTTCTCTTCCCATAATGCTTGGATTTGAGTGGTTAATACAGTCTTCTATCCCGCGAGTTCAGCGAAAACAAGTCTGGGCTGTGATGAATGATTATAATAGTTTTAATTAAGGACTTTCGGGTCAGGATAGATCTCAGAAGCCTTGTGAACCATTTCCATTTCAGTTCTTTGTTTTCTGGTGCAAATTGTTTTGCAGAGTGTGATATATCAAAGCTAACACACAAACAACCAGCATCACAAGTTGAATTTACTGCTAAGAACATAACGGATTACATATTAATCTTTTCAATAATGTAGCACACTGCTCACTCACATCATTTATCGTCCCAAAAGAAAATACATGTTAAACATAAATAGATACGATAGCACCAAATACTTTGCTTTGTTTACAGTACGATGTGTGGTATTGTTTCCGTGGGAGAGCGCAGATGCAGAGGGAATTGACAGGTGTTTGGTCCTCGGGGCTTTCACTGTGATAAGAGCGTATATAGCATGTAGCGTGGGAGCGAGGTAGCGCGGCGGTACCAGCCAGCACACGCTGTTTGTTGAGACGGGAGACCCTGGGTACGGTGATAGCGGAGGAGGAGGAGACGCACAACCCCAAACATGGGAAGGAGGATCTGTTTCCCAGAAGCTGAAAACATTCCATCCTTTTCATTCTTTCTTTTGCCCCCCTCTTTGAGCTGTCTCCTAGTCCTGTGTGTACAAAGAGGGGAATCATTCCCGAGCCGCTATTTCTTCTACAGAGAGAGTTTAGAGAAAGGGGAGGAGAGGGATTCTGTGACATGGCTGATGGTTGTACTTGGCTTGCCGTCAGGTGAAATAAGGGTTTATTAGTGTTTGCTGTTGAAAGACGGCCATCAAATACTGCAAGAGGCTTTGACTTGAGCCCGCGGGAGCCACAAAGCCTCTGATTAGATGTGCCAAACCGCCCTGTATTCGGTCTGTCCTGCCCGCCTTTTAACCATCCTTCTATCATTCATCTGTCATCCATATCTCTCCCCATTCATCCATCCATCCATTTCTCTCCCCATTCATCCATCCATCCATCCATATCTCTCCCCATCCATCCATATCTCTCCCCATTCATCCATCCATCCATATCTCTCCCTATTCATCCATCCATCCATGTCTCTCCCCATTCATCCATCCATCCATATCTCTCCCCATCCATCCATATCTCTCCCCATTCATCCATCCATCCATATCTCTCCCCATTCATCCATCCATCCATATCTCTCCCCATCCATCCATATCTCTCCCCATTCATCCATCCATCCATATCTCTCCCTATTCATCCATCCATCCATATCTCTCCCTATTCATCCATCCATCCATATCTCTCCCTATTCATCCATCCATCCATATCTCTCCCCATTCATCCATCCATCCATATCTCTCCCCATTCATCCATCCATCCATATCTCTCCCCATCCATCCATATCTCTCCCCATTCATCCATCCATCCATATCTCTCCCTATTCATCCATCCATCCATATCTCTCCCTATTCATCCATCCATCCATATCTCTCCCCATTCATCCATCCATCCATATCTCTCCCTATTCATCCATCCATCCATATCTCTCCCCATTCATCCATCCATCCATATCTCTCCCTATTCATCCATCCATCCATATCTCTCCCTATTCATCCATCCATCCATATCTCTCCCTATTCATCCATCCATCCATATCTCTCCCTATTCATCCATCCATCCATATCTCTCCCCATTCATCCATCCATCCGTCCATGCATCCATCAATTCCTCACCCATCCACCCCTCTTCACTCATCCATCCACCTGCGAGTCCATTTACTAATTTGTGCATCCATTCGCCCAACCCTTGATGTCTCTGCCATGGAATGCCGTTTCTCGTTCACCAACACGCTCACAGTGCATCACGGGGGCTGGGCTTGACAAGGACGCCGACAGAAAGTCCAAAGGGATCAGGTTCCACATAATAACAAGGTGGGAGTCTTCAGCAGCAAGTTAAGGTTAAGGTTGTCAGGGTCCGGCTGCAGCTTGATGCCTAACTATAAGGCAGAGCTCACACACACCACAACAAAGAAGCCATTGATTAAAACAAGTCCTGCTTGTTTTGTGTGTATGTGTGTGTAGGTAGGTGTGTGTGTGTGTGTGTGTGTGTGTGTGTGTGTGTGTGTGTGTGTGTGTGTGTGTGTGTGTGTGTGTGTGTGTGTGTGTGTGTGTATGTGTGTGTGTGTGTGTGTGCGTGTGGGGGGGGGGCTTTATCACGCGGCCACACGGATGAGCTCCAACACCCTAACCCTCCCAACCACAGACAACTCGATCAGTTTCAGGAGGAGCCCTATGTGTATGTGCATGCCAGCATGGTTTGGTGTGTTTGTGCATATTCTCATGTTTTCGTAATTGATGGGGTGCTGTGTCTCTCTGCGCACAACATGGAGGTATATTTATAATATGTATGTGTGTGTGTGTGGTTGTGTGTATTTGTGTGTGTGTGTGTGTGTGCGCGTGTGTGTGTGTGTGTGTGTGTGTGTGTGTGTGTGTGTGTGTGTGTGTGTGTTTGGGATGTGCTAGTGTGTGTCTATTTCCGACGGTTAAGACACTGTGTGTGGTTTGCGTGGTTGCATGAATTGGGCGAAGACCACAGTCCTGTTTCTGATGGATGGCATGTGTTTCGGTTGACCTGAGGGAATCCATTTTTCCATCAAGGTCAAAATCGCTGAGAAGTGACATCTCAAGAACTTACTGGAAGAGCATTGACACAGATGACTGATTATTACAAATGTGTTTTATGACGGTGTTTACTATATCGTATTGGTTTTAATGCGCTATCTTGTAACCAACCGGATACTGAAAGGAACAGCCTTTAACTGTGCACTATGAAAGGCAACATGTTTATTTATTGGCTCAAGACTTGCAAAGGCCAGAGATATTGACGTGAAAGCATCAATCAACTAGTCCCTCATGGACCAAATGAGCGAAATTGCCCATCGCCTGCATTTGTTTGTTTGTTTCTTTGCCTGTTTGTTTGTTGCATAAATGGTGTTTCCTCCGTTGGGAGGTGCTGTGTGTGTATGTGTGTATGTGTATTTGTGTGCGGTCTGGGGCTATTTTGAAACGTACTAGATATTAAAATGTCCTCTCGCTCTCCCTCTCAAAAGACACTGGCCGATATGTATTTAGCCATCTCTCTCTCTCTCTCTCTCTCTCTCTCTCTCTCTCTCTCTCTCTCTCTCTCTCTCTCTCTCTCTCTCTCTCTCTCTGTCTCTCTCTCTCTCTCTCTCTCTCTCCCTCTCTCCCTCTCTCTCTCTCTCTCTCTCTCTCTCTCCCTCTCTCCCTCTCTCTCTCTCTCTCTCTCTCTCTCTCCCTCTCTCCCTCTCTCTCTCTCTCTCTCTCTCTCTCTCTCTCTCTCTCTCTCTGGGTCATGCAGTACTGGTGTAAGGCCATCGGGGTATTTAGCAGAGGCTAATAAATAATGATCACGGGGTGTGTGTGCGTGTACATGCTCGCTCATTAGTGTGTGTGTGTGTGTGTGTGTGTGTGTGTGTGTGTGTGTGTGTGTGTGTGTGTGTGCGTTGATTTCCCTAACGCTGACGTATGGCTGTGAAGGGGACATGAGCTTGCTCTGCAGCTCTCCAGCGCCGGGCTAATTAATCTAGCCTGTCATGTGATGAACTGTGAACCGCACGGCGGTGGACTCACTCAGCAGCCCCCCCCCCCCCCCCCCCCCTTTGCTCAAGTACTGCTTACCACGCATAAATCTGGACATTAGACACACACACACACACATACACACACAAGCGTGCACACTCAATATTTCTTTTTTGGGGTAACGTAGACGTACGCATGCGTGTAACGTCCCTAAGAGAACACACACAGAGAGGACGGGAAAGGTGATGCATAAAGGCCTCCCGCGGCTACACACACGCACACTCTCACTCACACACGCTCGACACACTAACTCTCATGCACCGCACCGTCTCTCTCCATCTGTGTGTGTGCAGATGCACACACAGAAGTGCACACCCCCGCACACAAATATATACACACAGATAAACACAAGTCCGAAGGAAAGACACACATACACCAACAGAAATGTAGTGACACGCACACACTCTCACACACTTGAGAGTGACTTACACATGCAGTTCATTTCCGGGTAGATAACCTTGAGGAAGTTACAAATAGATGTTATGTACAACTAAGCCACTAGCTCCAGTGGTTTGTGAGCACAAGCTGTTTGATATGTAGCATATTTGTGTGTGTGGGGGAGCTGGGACTCCATTAATCTAATCACATGGTGCTAGCCTACGGCTCTGTCCACCGCCACCCTAAAAAAAAAGACTTATCTCTCTGGGTCCGACCTGCTAGTAAATAATTGGAGCATAAAGTGATGCGGCATCATTAATATAGTCTGTATTAGCATCCGTCACTGGCCTACTTAGTCCAGTGCCAGGGTGCCAGGGACCAGACACGGGTAATTGGTAGGAGACATTCTGAACACATGGCAGGTCAGTCAGGCGTGTGGAGAAGACATTGAGAAAAAAACACGGCAACATAGGTAAATTACTCTGAGAAGAACATGAGCGATGCAACGGTGGAAGCTAAACGTGAACACAGCCGCAATGTCAAAACATAATGTACACTTGAGTTTCTGGTGTACTCGTGTAGCCTTCTGAATGTAAGTACATGTAAGTGATTGCACCCCAGTGGCAAAATCCTTTGCTTCCTTGACCTATATTCCATATAAATAGTTGAATGCCAAACATGCTCCCCCTCGTCTCAAATGTTGTTGAGAAAAGTTCTGTTTTTTCTTCTCCCAAACTAAAAGATGAAGTGAAATGCTACGAGTGAAGTGAAAATACTTCTGGGAAATATCCTAATATTGGATATCAGGGCAGGCAGTCATTCATGACTATACTTAAACCGTAACCCAATACTGTTATCAGTCAATCTGTTCTTTATTATTGGTAGTATGCAGAACGTACATACTTAGACTGGGCAACACAATCAAATTCCTCCATCTTTTTTGAAGGTAATGAGCTGACCAGCTGGAAAAAGTCCATTTCCATTACAGGTTGGTCTTTAAGGGATATGGCTGTTATAAAAATGTACGAGCTTCCCTGTTGTGTTGACCAGTAGAATCCATCCTAGGAATTGATCCACCTACTTCCCCCTACGCTCCCCCTCTGGGCTACTGAGCAATCACAAGCATGAGGCACTGACCACGCCTTGTGGAAACAGCATACCTAACTATAATAAAGTCGGCCTCAACAGTCTGCCTATGGATACGGACAGGTGAGGGAAACGCGTTAAATCTGCACAATGTACGTTTTAGCGTTAGCGGTCTCTGGTGGCTGGATTACATTCTGATGGTTTGACGTACGTTATTAAATAGAAAAACCATAGGGTTTCTGTATCCTGCCAGCACGTCTTCCAGCCGGATAAGACCAGGAATGTTTTTTAAAACCATTGAAAATCAAAGAATTCTTCCGTTGTGTTGGTCAAGTGTTGTTATCAAAGTCTGGGAAACTGGTGTCAGATTTGACGTAGCAGCCTATGGGTCAAGGCTAACGTCAAGAACGGAACATAATGAAATGATTTATAGACAAGGTTCTCTGGATGGATCGCTTGTGGATGGCCGTGTTTTTTTCTTGAAAAACTTGCAAAAAACGTGAAGAAACTGAAGTTATAGCTGCAGTAGTAAAGTTACATATTGCAGATTTAATGATCCCCCAGACAAAAGTGACCGGGAGGCTGTGCAACTTCTTTTCATCTACTTTTCTTTTCGTAGCTTGGAACATTTCTCCCCTCCTTAAAACAATTCTGAATGCAACAATCGTGAGCAGAGGGTAAAAAACATTTGTCTCTTTGTGGGGTCATTTTTTTTGGAATTGTGTAAACCGATTTTAACAACCCGGCTTTCGGATATTCAGGACAAAGGCATGTGAATGAACATGTTTGGCTTGGATCATTTATGCCGAAATATGGCCGTAGGAAACACTGTAGTTAAAAAACTATTTGTGTGTTACATTCTGTAAAAAATGAACGAGATGTTCATATTTTGTTGGTAAATACTATTTTTCTCTCTACGAGTGCTTACATGTGTAAAAGGTTGAACGTTGAACTGTCCTTCCCACCAGACAGCTGTGGTCTGTTGCCTGAACAAGCAGCTCTACTGACTGGGCAAGAGGCATATGGAAGCATATGGCCGAGCATTAAACTGCCTATTTATTAAGCAGCAGGTATTCCTTCTCAGACACATGCAAACAGACCCACAACAGCTCAAACGCGCACACACACACACACACACACACACACACACACACACACACACACACACACACACACACACACACACACACACTACCAAACAGCTGCCATAACATAAAAAAAAAACGCTCAAGAGTCAATGGAGCTCTACGGAATTAAAACATAAAGGACAAAAAACACCTAAACTGTATTTTTCTTTCAGGATAGGCTACATATGTTTATTTATTAAAACCAAATTAATTCTCAATGGATTGAAACCAAAGTATGTGCAAGCAGACAAATGGTTAAAGTTAAATACAAGAGGGGGGAAGAAATCAGATTTCCTATTTTTTTGGTTTTATTTTACTTAAGGCTCCCTTCAGCCTAAAGCAGCCAACTTCAAAATCACCACAGAGACTCCACTGCAATCTGCTACTGGCGATACTTCAACACCTTTAAATGCCCCGCAGGCTTCTGCACTCAATGGCTGGACAGGTGCTCTGGGTTTCTCGCAGGTAATGTCTCTGTGTGTCTAGGTGTGAGTGGGTCCTGAGGGCAGAGAATTATCATGACCCTACCTTGCTATAAGTGAGGCTAGTTTTTCAAACATTTTAGAAGTAAAGTCATTTAATTCAATCCCGGCTATTATACACACACACATACATATGCACACGCACATGCACACTTATGCACACACACACACACACACACACACACACACACACACACACACACACATAATGCTGCATTAAAAATACAGTTTCTATGCACAAAGAAGAGAGCGTTGCTCTGACTGTCAGGCAGATTCTTTCTAGGTCATAGCAACATGCCTCCTTCCAGTTATTCTGTGAATAAATCAAAGGTGAGGGACCCCTCACCCCACCGGAGATTAGCCCCAAGGGGTCCTGCCATGCATCCACTTTGTATTGTCAAAGTGCTGCTCGTTGGACAAAGGGCGCCAGATTGACAGGGAAGTGCCGAAGGTAAACAGGAAGGCATTTATGCAATTAGGCTTTCAGCACGCTTTGTTGCCACTGATTTACATGTTGTCGACGAAGGCAAAACAAATGTAACCGCCCGCCACCATGGCAATGAAGGCTGGTCTAGGACCGGTGCGATTTATTCACTCTTTATGCACGGTTTGCAGCCCCGGCGTACATGAGGAACATGCGAGCCAGGCTTGTGGTTGTATGTTGTGGTATGATGAGTGTGATGAGATATGTATTGTGATGTTCTGGGTTATAATCTGCCGCACAACCGTACGTGGGGCTGATGACGATAATGTTTTGATCATGAGGGGAGGTGGTTTGTATAACGTATCGGATCCAGATGGCTGTACACAGCTGTCTATCAGTCATTCATATCAAATACCTGGGTAGTGTGGTTCCACTTCCTGCCAAGTTCCTCCCATATTAAATCCCATTTAAAAATCTTTTAATTTGATGTGGGTTCATAATCGTTTACGAGGGACAATATTATTTCATTGTATAACTGCTACAACCAGTGCAATGTTTTACGGTAGACGCAGAGAATATGTTCTTTTTAATCGTAACGTGAACTTGTTTCCTTGAAATCTAGTACACTACCCATGAGCCTCCTCAATGCTCATCTGTCAAAACAGAGCACAGCAATTGATGTTTGCAACTTCACTTGCGGTTGCAGCAGCACCTTTGTGACTTGGGAAAGGGAAACAGTCCTGTACAAAACGCTGCACCCCGCTATTTAACCTCAATCGTCAATAGCAATTAATGTTTTTGTACAAACCACGACGCTCGATGGTCCAAATTAACCAAGGCTAATATGCTATTGTTAAAGGGATACTTCACCCATTTAGAACCGGCGTTTTATCATTATAAAATCGCGATTGTAATATAAATAAATATATAAATAAATATCAGTCTAAGCCAGTCTTGGCCCATTTTTTCTCATCTAATTTTCTCCCGAAATGACGTCAAATGACGCGTTTGACGTCATTTCGGGAGAAACCTCTTGTCCCGCTAGAAGGGCAGAGGACTACAATACACTTTTGGTGGCAAATATTTCCACCAATAAGGAATGAGAGGGGGCGGGAGCTCGCGTACTGAGGGGGAATGAGGGGGACGGGAGACCGACAGGTGGGCGGGGCATCGAGCGCAATGCACTGTGGTAGTTGGAGGTTTTCTTACTTTGAGCCAGAGAGACCATGAAAACACTCTTTCTGCCTTTTTTCAGGCTAGGATGAACCGATTTCAATTTTTTCTTCACATTCATAATACATTGAATTATTTAATTCATAAAACCGTCATATTCCCACCAGTGAAGTATCTCTTTAAGTTAAACTGAACAATGGGAAAATTAATTTAGCGCCGTTAGCCACACAGGCTTGAGCCTATTACTTTTGCTCTAGTTTCTACCTACTTTTCGAAATTAAATTCTAATTACGATGAACTATGCTCTCGTCAAATATCAATCCGACTCATTAAGTAGAACCATACAAACCAAGGTTTCTTGGAAAATTTACATTTACTTTGCAGGGATTTTTCTGAAGCTTTTATCCAAAGCGACTTGCAACAGTTCATTCACACACCGACGGTGGAGTTAACCACGCAGGGCGACAGCCAGCTCGTCAGGAGCAGTGAGGGTGAGGCGTCTTGCTCAGGGACACCTCGACACTCAGCTAGGAGGAGCCAGGGATTGAACTAGCAACCTTCTGGTTACCAGTCCACCCGCTCTCCTGAGCTACTGCCCGGACCCCCTTCTGGTTAATTTCATGCAAAACGCCTCCAGAAACGAGCGGTTCTTGGATCGCCCACAGGACCCCCCACCTCTATCCTGTGAGGCTAAACTAGTGGACCCTCATGGGTTCCCCGTTTCAGAGCACAAACAATTACTTTGCTAACCTCCAATGGGTACAATATCCCAAATTGATACAGTGGTCGGATATAGCAACCAAGAGCCATGACTTCTGTCCACACAAGCTTATAAAACTTTCCCTTCGCTCTCTTGTTTCCTGTGGTTTTCAGGACCCATGACAGTGTGTGTTCTATAACTCCGGGCCATGCTTTGGAAACATGTCAGACAGGCATTCTGCTTCATAGCTACGGTATGGCTATAACTATAGTATAACCTTTCAGATCCCTTGCACTGCTATTGTCTACTCTGAGCCCCATGCATCCAACACTGACCCCTGTACAGCAGTAAACACACTAACACACATCAACACACACACACACACACACACACACACACACACACACACACATAGATACAATCATACACACATAAATGCAAACATACACACACTCACACACACACACACACACGCACACACACACACAAATACATACATACGCACACACACACACACACACACACACACACACACACACACATACATACATACATGCATACATACATACATACATACATACATACATACATACATACATACATACATACATACATACACACATACACACATACACACACAGACAGGCACGCACGCATGCACACACACACATATACACACGTGCATGCACGTGAGTGCTCATGTTCACGTAGATACACACCTGGACACGCATACAGAAGTACCCCAGAAAGGCAGACCCTGCATGGTCATCGGCGTGGACAGCAATCCTCGCCCCTTCCCTTTGTTCCATATTTCTGTCTCGCTGTTTGTGCAAGCCTGTCCCTCCCTCCTGCTCCTATCTCCCTCAAGCATGTCCTTCCTGACCCACATATTCTCTCCAAATTCTCTCCACTATTCGGTTCATGCTCTTAACCCTCCAGCCATACCCCCTCGATCCGTCTGTCTGTCTATCTGCATGTTTGTCTGCATGTTTGTTTGCATGTCTGTCTGTGTGTCTGTCATTCTGTCTGTCTGTTTGTCTTTCTGTCTGTATGCTCGTCCCTCTGTCTGTATGCATGTCTGTCTGTCTGTCAGTCTGTATGTATTTATTTCCGTCTTTCTGTACGTCTTTCTTTCTGTCTTTCTGTCTGTCTGTATGTATGCACGCCTGTCTACATGACGGCATGTCTGTCTTTCTGTATGTCCGTTTTCACATCCGTCTGTCGGCTTGTCTCTCTGTCTGTCTGTCTTTCTGTCTGTCTGCCTCTCTAACCAACACCCTGCCCTCTCCTCACTCTGTGCTGTTGGCCCAACTTTCTTCTTCTCCTCTCTTCTGTATCTCTTGCCTCCCACCTCCTCACTGCTCCTCTTCCTCTCCTCCCGTTACCGTGACGATGATAGGGGCAACCTCCGGGACCCCCGTGCCTCCTGAGACTCTGGCCCTGGGATGGAGGAGCGTGATGATTCCCCACTTGGATCCCCCCCCCCCCCCCCTCCCCGGTCCCCCAGAACTCTCTTGGATTCTGACTGAGATTGATGACCTACTCAAATCGGTTTCTCATTTTCTCTCTTTCGCTCATCGTCTCCTTGTTACACCTCCTCCTCCATTGCCTCCTTTTGAGCCTTCCCTCCCTCCCCCCCCCACCCCCCATCTATCTTCCAACCCACCACCCACCGCCCAGTGCGTTCTCCCTGGTTCACGGCTGCCATCTGGTCATCCTTTGGTGTTTATTTCTCTGTTTCCTCCCTGCGTCCCCTCTCATAAACACAGTGTTACTGTGGTGTTTCATCTGAAGGACCTCAGACAGCCTTTTCTCTTCCTCGCTCTTCACTTTGTATTTGTAACAAGGGCCTTGAGTGATGAGCACAACAGCTCTCCGCTCATTTAATTGAATTATTTCTTTCATTCTTTGTTTGGACGGCACAGGAACAAAGAGTATATGGCTTTGAGGATGTAAACATAAATATATATAGTTTATATATAGAAGACAGGCAAAAGCAATGACAAAGGCAGTTTTTATTGTTTGATTGTTGTATTTTGTATTCAACGTATTTGAAGATGTCATAATGATTATATGGGCTGTTCTCAAGGCAACACAAATAATCACAACTTCACACACTGGCCTATCATATGCCTTTATATCTATCTATCGATCCATCTGTGCATATATCCATCTAGCTCTCTCTCTATCTCTGAGCTCATCTCTCAGCTATACCTGTGGCTATCTATCTTTCTGTGTATATATCGTCTCTCTCTCTCTTTCTCTCCCTCTCTCTCCCTCTCCTTCTCCCTCTCTCTCTGCACTCTCTCATCATCTATTATTTATCCATCCATTATTCCATCACTTATCTATCCAGCTGCCATCCATCAATTCAGCACCCTATCCATCTATCAATCCATCCATCCATCAGTCATCTCCTGTCTGCCGTCCGTCCGTTCATGTACCAATCCATCATCCATCGATCTGTCCATCTGTGAATCATTAAGCCCCCCACCACCACCCCCGTGTACTTGCCCATCTCCCCTTCCCTCTTTAGCCGGTCCATGTCCCTCCCTCGACCCATTGCTGCACAGCTGGGAGCCAAGAGGGCCGCGGACGTCCACACGCACATCTGCCTTTACTCTCCCCCACCACCAGCACCCCCACCCCCTCCAGCCACCCTACCACCCCCACCCCTCCCACGGACCGTCCCACGCTGCAATGCACTTAGCCGCGGAGGAAGACGAAAGCCCCCGCTCTATCGCTGATGCAACATTCATGCCGTACATGCGCGTTCCTGAAAGGTTCTCTGCAGCCACAGATGTTGTTGATGGATGTACACGTACGCCTTGAGATGCAAAGTGCTTCAAAAGCAGGAGAAAAGCAAAAGAAAAGGAAAAGCAAAAGAAGGAGAACTCGTTGATACACTTTACAAAAAGTCTTCTGTGACAGTGAATTAAAGTAAGTACGGTGCAGTAGGGAACATGTGATGGCGTGTACTTAATATCGAACATTATGGAACAGGATTTAACTATGCTGTGTGATTAGGGGTCAACATTACTGAAAACCCCCAAACTGTTCTATAACATTATTCCACATTAACTACACACAACAGGATGTTACATTGCTTACATTACATTTACATTTACATTTTGGGCATTCAGCAGACGGTTTTATCCAAAGCGACTTACAATCAGTACAATTGTCAGAAGAAAGAGAATCAAAGCTGGTGGTAGGCTACAGTAAGGATGTTCATAGAACCAAGTGAACAGCACTAACAATCGCCAGGTTAACCCATTCCTCGTATACAACAAAGATAGCTAGGATAAGACGCTACAAAAATAAGGACTATAACTAAAAAAAAAATTAAAAAAACCTAACAAAAGAGAAGAATATTGGTCAGCGTTTCATAGGTGCAGGATTCACCCCCAGCGAGCTGCATATCTGCTCCCCCAGCACACCTCTCCTGCTCTCCCTTCATTCTGTCTGCCTGGGTCGCTAGACCAGAGAGGCTTCTCCAGGCCCCAGACATCTGCCGGCTCCTCTCATCCAACCAGGCTGTTGGGGTGAATACAGATGCAGGGCACAGAGTCAGTGAACAAGGATGATATGCAAGGAGAGAGAGAGAGAGAGAGAGAGAGAGAGAGAGAGAGAGAGAGAGAGAGTGAGAGAGAGAGAGAGAGTTAGACAGACAGACAGACAGACAGACAGACAGACAGACAGACAGACAGAAAGACAGACAGACAGACAGACAGACAGACAGACAGACAGGCAGACAGACTTTTTCCCTTATCGCATTAAAAAGCCCAGATGTTACATTGCAAACTGCTTATTTCGCTCTGAAAAGCATTTTAGGTGCATAAAAAAGTTGGCCTCATAGAACGTTCGCTCGGCATTCGCTCAAAACCTATTCTGCAATGGTCCAATAGAGGTGGAACACAATGCAAAGACTTTACAATAGCAGCGAACAAACGGGGAGAGTGGTACATGTAACAAGGCTTCAACAGACACTTATTCTGTTAGTGGGGAATTGAGAGTCACTGCTTGCAAAACATGTGTCTCCTGTTTGTCCGCATATGCTTTAGACGTTTATTTGGTTTCTTTGTCTCCCTTTAGTTTGTAGGGTAAACAATATAATAGATGAGAATGGAGCTTTGGGAAAGCTTGTGCTGCAAAGTGAGGTATGGAGAGTAAAAAAAAGATTTGTTTACGGTTCTCTGATTCCATCAATGACGGGATTGACTTCTAACTCTCTGACTGCTTCTAAAATATTGTCATGGCATTGGAGAAAAATAAATTACACTGATAGGGATTGATATCAACACCATACCGATCTCAAATAAAAGAATCACCCAAAGACAAGGTTTGTGTTTGCGTTGCGTGAATGTGCTGTGTCTCATGATGTAGTTAAAATGGCCTGATTCCACCTCCAACCTTCAGAGAAAGTATCCTGATTTTATTTCTTAACTAAAAAGTAAAAAGGTGGCGAAAGGTAGGCACACAACAGCGGGTCTAACGATCACAGGAATCAAATGATTTGGAAGCACCTAAATGTAGACAATACAGCAACATAGGGAAAACCTTTGTGCTAACCATCAACAAGAAACCAAAACGACAGAGAAATGACCCTGGATATTAAGCTGAATTCCCTCCTGAATGTGCAGTCTGTCAGGGGATCTCTCCCTTCCCTTAAGGGATCGGTTTTTGCAGATAATAATGATTGTGGTGCGTGCTAATGCTTGTTAACTCTTGAATGGTGTGATGCAACAAAGGGACCAGGAGATGGAGGAGTGTTTGCTACCTCACACCCCGGGCTGTGCCTAAAGGTATGAATACATTGCTATGGCTTGTGAAAAGTAGTCATGACAACTCAAGCCCACTTTGCAAGAAAAACTACATTTTATCTGGCCCCGGAAAATCTGCAACAACCATCTGAGAGAGTGTTAGCCAAGAGTAAGCAAGTTGGCCAAAACACACACACCCACACGCATAAACAAACACACATACAAAATTAAACAAATATAATCAAGTGGATGTGTGCGCTTATGCCTGTTTGTGTGCGTGTCCCTGGTAAGTGTGTGCGTGTGTCTGTGGGCTTCCACTTTCCAAGTGATTGAAACTTGAAGAGTCCCAACGTGCTTATGTAACTCATGTCATCACGTTTACATGTGAGCTGCCTTGCTTGAATCAGACCTCCTGGGAGGGCCCAGCATCTCAGTCGGGAAGCTGCTTTTGATGCCAGTCGAAATAAATCATAAACGCGGGATGATACCGCCGGTCAGCGAAAAGAGAGGACTGCATGCCTGCTGGTCGGGGATAACACGCAGTATAGGCTGAGCTGTACCGCTTGTTATTCGTCCTTCAGACAGCATCTATAGGGATCAGTGGTAGAGCGGTTTGACGTTGTCACCGGAAGGTTGCTAGTTCGATCCCCGGCTGAGTGTCCAGGTGTCCCTGAGCAAGACACCTCACCCTGACTTCTCCCGACGAGCTGGCTGTCGCCCTGAGTGGTTGAGTCCACCGTCTCAGTGTGAATGTGTTGAATGAATGGTTGTAAGATGCTTTGGATAAAAGCGTCAGCAAAATCCCCTAAATGTAAATTTAAATGTAAATGTATGGGAAACTTTCAAGGGCGATAAGATGGGAAGACTTTTTCAATGCACCGGCGTTCCAACTAGCATTTCTTTCCCTGCCTCTCGCACCAGTCACTAAATGAGCCTTCCTTGTTGGAAAGTTTCAGTTTTAGCATGACGCCCGCACACACTTACATACCTACACCTACACACTGATACCTACGCACGCACAAACACATGTACATACACACTAACACACGAATACACAGCCACCCCTAGACCCACATAAACACCAGGCTACAGACATATACACACGTCCTCACACACCTACACCTACCCACACATTTTTCTTGTGATTTTATATAAGAAGCCCATGAGAAGAGGGATGATTGGGGGGTTGCTGCTGAGCTGACTGAGCTGAACAGTCATTAGGGGCGAAACCTGACGCTGACTGAAGACCAGAAAAGGCTGCTTTATTGTCGCCTCCATTGTGCAGAGCCGACACTAGAGAGTCTGGCTGTCTGAGATGCGGGCGACTATTAATGATAGAAAAGCTGCAGGGGGGGGGGGGGGGGGGGGGGGTTGACACACAGCAGTATTACTCAAAGGTCAAACCGGATGAATAAAAAGAAGAAAGCATCCAGGTTCATGCATACTCAGATCAGAAGTATTGCTAGGTGTGAAGAAATGTGCATTTATGTGAAGAGTGTCTTGGTAATGGTTATCTTTCAACTTTACAATGCTTCCATATGACACAAAGGGAAAAACACATCAGAATCTGACTGTGAAACCCACAAAAATGTTTGTTGGCTCCATGGAGTGACGAAAATGCCACAATAGAATCCATCAAAATGATGAAACTGAAATAGATGGTGGCGGTGGTGTTGGTGGAGGTGGTGGGGGTGGAGGTGGTGGTGGTGGTGGTGGTGGTGGTGGTGGTGTTGGTGGTGGTGGCGGTGGCAGCGTTGGTGTTTGTGGAGATGGTGGTGGTGGTGGCTGTGATGTTGGTGGAGGCGGTGGCGGTGGAGGCGGTAGCGGTGGCGGTGGAGGTGGTGGTGGTAGATGTGGTGGTGGTGGGGGTGGTGGAGGTGATGGTGGTGGTGGTAGATGTGGTGGTGATGTCAGTAGTGCAACCAAGCGGTCAGATTTCATATATATCATTAAGACCGGTCTAAAGGCAGGAATAGTCCTTGGGCTACATTGTATTAACACCTAGGGGTCAAAGGTGGTCTTCCTAGGAAGAAGGTTCAGGCTGTTGCCCTCTTCCATACCCACACTCGATCCACAATTAAAGGCTGACACAGTGACATGCACGTGTGTGTGTGTGTGTGTGTGTGTGTGTGTGTGTGTGTGTGTGTGTGCGTATGTGTGCGTGCGTGCGTGCGTGCGTGCGTGCGTGCGTGCGTGCGTGCGTGCGTGTGTGTGTTGTGTGTATAAAGCCTGCACAGTACAAATGTGCCAGTAAATGCCTTTTTTCCGAGTGAGGCAAATGCCTATTGTGTGCTTTCCGTCTGTCTCCCCCCACGTTTGGGTCTGAATGAAGCCGCCCTGATAGGGACATTCATAGATTAACGCATTTATTTATTCCATGATTTTTGTCAATTTCCCAAACTCTGGCGATGCTGTGTCGCAAAAGCAAACACTTCTAACCTTGGCACGATCCATTGGTGAACACGAAAGGTGAGTAGTGCAGAGGGGAATAGGATAGAATAGAGCTTTTAATTGATTTGATTAGACACGGATGAACGGGATACGCATGCCTAGCAGATCTATGCTGGTATACTTTACTACATAAAAGGGGTAAAGTATTTTCAAAAGCAACCCCAGAAACACCCACCACCAGGGTTATTAGTCAGCATGCTTCGTTCAGAAGATTTGTTTGTCGAATGAACCAATACCCAAGCAAATTTCTCAAGCTTGACTTCAAGATTCAGGGACACCCTGCTGGTCTTCGCAGACGTTCAGTGAGCAAACTGAGACCTGCACGGAGTTCAAACGAGTTCAAACAAAGCTCTTCCACAAAGGGACCTCCCCGCCCTCAAACAGCCCGAATAAAATCTACTTATTTTTAAGAACGCCGTCCGCTTTGGTTCTCTCCATCCGAGAACGAAAGATTGATCTCAAAAAATGTGATCATATGGTCCTTGGAGTTCTTTGGAGCCCGTCAGACCGTCCGCATGCCAATTATTAAAATACAAAAAGAACAGTAAAAGTAATATGTGTCAAATAAGAGAACAATAGAAGTGTCTGGCTGCTGCCTATAGCTCTAAAAACGAAATCTGCCCTGATGTGTTCTCCCACTGCATACCCTACTCTCTTAGCTTCAGTCCGATTCCACTCACATATATTGTTTTCAAGTTAAAATTATGAGGGGTGTTTCATTTATGCATCTTTCAAAGTTTTATATTAATGATGATGTTTTCTTGTTATACTGAACATTATGGAATGGTATTAGTATATCAGACAACCAGACTAGACTACTTTGCCCAAACTCTGGCCAACTGATCAAAGTAAACTGAATGTGATTTGATCGCAACAGAAAAAGCCTTTCTAACCATATTATGATAATCCACACTTATGTTATCTGCACTGAGCTCTAGATTTTCAGTTCTAATTGAATTATTATTAAATTGAAAAGGAATAAATGAATGCATAAGAATCAAGAAATAAAATAACAAAGTTCTAGAAACAGTTGAAAACAAAGTGACTGAGCGAATAAGCACAAAAGATTAAGAGAAAAAAGATTTCATAATAGCTGTAATAATAGCAGAATTGGACTAGTGTGTTATCCATCTTTACCCTCTAGCTCCCTTGAACCACTTCCATTAGTATCATCCAGCAGGTATAACAGCAAACCTCAAGCGAGCAATGGTGGGGCATTCGCTCGCTCACATACTTACATAAACTGCAGTCCGAATTAGTGTGAATTTCAATTTTAGTGGCGAGGGGGCAGCAGATGTGGTCTTTGGCCCACTGCCCTCAAGCCTAAAACTCTCCAAAAACATTCTGATGGTAGGGCATGTGAATTAAAAGCAAGCTGTGCAGGTCTGTTGGTGTATATGTTGGTTACCTTTATACGTTTCGGCAATACGCTGTCCATAATTGCTATCTAGTTCCAGGTGTGTGTGAGATGGGGTGAGAGATGGGAAAAATAAATCCTTTTTGTTCATTTGAAAATCCACTTTGAACATTTGAAAATGCACTTAAATGTCCACGTGGGCACATATCCACTCCCACACACATCAACGTTAAGGTTCGGCTAATTTGGTAGAACCAGTGCTTTATAGAGATCATAGGATATCGAACTGACTCAGGGAGGGAAATCACTTTGTATTTCTACTTATATTGTGTTTCATTATTGTGGTCTACTTTTGCGTAAATGTGCATTCTGCGCCCAAAATGTTCACACGCACATGCTTCAACTTAAACTCACTTACATACTATAATATTCAAACAAGCAATTACACACGTGCACATATGCACACGCACGCTAGTGGTGTTAGGTGAGATCAGAGAGAGAGAGAGAGAGAGAGAGAGAGAGAGAGAGAGAGAGAGAGAGAGAGAGAGAGAGAGAGAGAGAGAGAGAGAGAGAGAGAGAGAGAGAGAGAGAGAGAGAGAGAGAGAGAGAGAGAGAGAGAGAGAGAGAGAGAGAGAGGCAGAGAGGCAGAGAGAGAGAGGCAGAGAGGGAAACAGTGGGAGTGAGCTGACCAGAGAGAGTTGGATCGCAAGCGTCGCCAGGCTGAGAGGCGGGACAGTGCCAAGGGAAAGCGTAGAGAGAGGGAGAGAGAGAGAGAGAGAGAGATCGCAATCTGCCCAAGTCAGTACAGTTGATATCTCCGGGGGGCACGCAGACAGGGGGCAAAGGGGGGAGCAGCCATTTCCAAAACTTGGAAGACCATGGAAAGGACATTCTCGGAGCACATTGCTCGGAGCCCTGCGTTCGCGTTCACTGGGAGAATGGCCAAGAGTGAACGGGACCCGTGTCTGTTCTTTTTGATGTAAAACATTTCGAGAAAACTTCTCGAGACTCGGGCAGTCTTCCAAGGGAAATAATCTGCCCTCCCTCCCGGGCGGTCAAAGGATCGTGCGTGTGACAATGGGGTGCAAAATGTGGAACAGCAGACCACAGATGACCTGAATCTCCTCTGGATCACCCCGGTTCTCGGCTCCCCGTCATGCCCCAGTCCAACCCCGGTGTCCGTACCCAGCGCACCGCGGGCCGCGCGGAGGACCGCAGAGTGACCGTCGGTCAAGATGCGGACGTCCCGCTCAGGTCTTTAGTGTGCGTGCTGTCGTGCTGATCTTGGATTATGTACAATAGCAGGACTTGAGAATCAAGGTAAGAAAAAACGTCCAAAACTAAATGGGGGGGAAAAGATGGAGATTTATGTGACGCATAATTTAGCATTTTATTTGGGGGGGGGGGGGGGGGTTCAATTCATTCGGAACCTATTTGGATAGTATTGCGTTACATTTATTAACCTACAATTCATTTATTTGATGAATTCCTCCCCCCCCCCCCTCTCCAGATTTCATTTCCAGCGCATAGCGCAGCGAGAACGAGACATTCACCAGAGTTAGAGACGCGTTCCGGTGCGTTTTTGCGTGTCCCTTAAAACAACGGTGATATATCCTCGTAGTTACCGCCGTCCCCCGTTGTAAAAAAAAAATATATAAATTCAATTAGGCTGTACCGAAATAAATCAATACATAGATGAAAATATTCTGAACAATCTGTTTACTTCTGATTACTTTATTGAACGAACAGGGGCGCATAATGTGTTCCAAATCCCTATGCTTACTGATGATGGGCGATGTCCAATGTCCGCAATCAGGGCTACACAATCCAACGGTTTACACTGGAAGTCTGAGGGATTACATAACTATTGAACATTCTCAACCACGATCGATGTTATCCGTGTGGTGAGGCTACTGGATGGGGGACGGTCGCCAAGTGGCACTTCCTTCCCACCTCGAAACCACAGGAGAATAAGATGGATAAATGAACACCGTCACACATAACTAATCATAGTTGCTATAGCCCCCCCACCCCCCCATGTATGCTGAGTCCTAACGACCAACACGTTTCCTTTGTTCGAGTCCCCTGACCTTGTGTCTCTTCTTACTCCAAGTGTCCAGCATCGATCTTACTTTCCTCGGGCCTATCTCTGTTGACAGGCTGCGTTCATCACCGTCAAGTGCGTTTGCCCAGGTAGCGGTTCAGCATGGCTATTATGCCTTTACAAACTAAAGCGAACGTAGCTTTGTACAAATTGAATGAATAAATAATAAAAAACAATTTTGTAGGAATTGGTCGCGTTGACAATTTGTTTGCGCGTGTCTCACCAGGCGACCCCCCTCCCGCGCATCTAGGTGCATGTTTCTATTTTGTGTGTGTGTGTGTGTGTGTGTGTGTGTGTGTGTGTGTGTGTGTGTGTGTGTGTGTGTGTGTGTGTGTGTGTGTGTGTGTGTGTGTGTGTGTGTGTGTGCGCGCGCGTGTGTGCGTGTGTGTGTGTGTGTGTGTGTGTGTGTGTGTGTGTGTGTGTGTGTGTGCGCGCGTATGTGTCTGCGTATGTGTGCGTGTGTGTGCGCGCGCTCGTGTGTGTGTGCATAGAGAGAAAGAGAGTCAAATACTTTGTGTCTGAGAGAAAATATAGCCTTTGCGCACGTCTGTGCTGCGCCAGCCTACCAAGAGCAGATACCCTCTCCTTTCCCCCTCACCTCTATTTGCCCATTTATTTATTCATCCCAGTGAGTGAGCCGTGATAGGGGACCTGTTTGTCAGTGTATGTGCCTTAGGACTAAAGCAGTCTCTCCATCTTCCATGCCATAACCTTCTAAAGAGGGGGGACAGATTGAGTCGTTTACATCATTTTCTATGCATAAGATATCCCATGCTTATTCTTAGTTTTATCATTCTTAATCACAACCAGGATCCTTTTTTATATGTCAAATTCATGTTAGTATGTGCATTCTGGGGCTATCTGTGACAGTCTGCCTCTCTCAATTGGTTCCACAATATTTGCTTGTGATCATTGTTGTAGTCAGTTTTTTTATTTTTTTACGCATCATTTTGACTGTAATTTTATTGACAGCAAAACCATGTCCACAATAGCCATTGCAATATGCCTCGCTGCCCGCTGTATGTCTTAGCCAAGGAGTATGTAACAACCGCGTTAGTCATTTGTATGCGCAGTGCTCAGCATTTCCAATTTCTAATGCCTCGCTTTGCATCTGTGCAGTCCGAAGGGACGAATTCCTTTGCGGTTTTCTTGGAAGACAGCTTACATTTAGAGGGAAACCTAAACCCACTGATTTTTCCCTTATTCTCATTTTACAACAGGTTTGAGGATCCAAATGTCAAGTCCGAGGAAGGCTGCATCTTACTGGGCCCGGCCGTGTGTAACGTAGAGAAACAGACCCCAGCTGGGAGGAGGCCGACTGCTCCAGGCTCGCATCAACCACCTATCATGCACTGCACTGTTATATCTCAATTTTGCCCGTACAGAAACAAACTCTGACCAAGATGCTGATAGAAAGCGTGATGTGATCAGCTCGACACCTTATTCCTGACCCAAGTATGGAGCGAGGCTGGGGAAGATAATCCTGACGTCTAATGCAGCCGTGGCTCTGTTGTTGTTAGCCTAAGGATGACTCACAAACTTTTTTTCTGCACCAGCCAGAAGTTCAGAAAACGTGAACCCACTGGATTTTCAGTTTTTCTGCCCATTTTTATTTCCCGCGTTTCTGTTTGGATTTGATTTCTTTGCAATTTTACTGATTTCTTTGAAATGGAGATACAGTGGCGTCTATGGAATAAGGACTGGGCCTCCTCACTACGGCCATGGATACCCATACTTCTCGGCCTGCACCTACAGTTTTCCCGGGCGTCCAACTGCCCTGAGGAATGCCGCTGTGATCGTACTTTTGTTTACTGCAATGAGAGGAGCCTGACCTCTGTGCCCTTTGGTATCGGCGAAGGTTACAAGACACTCTATCTTCACAATAACCAAATAAATAATGCCGGGTTCCCCTTGGAGCTCCACCACGTGGCTTCCGTGGAGACTGTGTATCTCTATGGCAACCAGTTGGATGAGTTTCCCATCAACTTGCCCAAAAATGTCAGAGTACTCCACCTCCAAGAGAATAACATTCAGACAATCTCCAGGGCAGCCTTGGCTCAGCTTTTATGGCTGGAAGAGCTGCATCTGGACGATAACTCTATATCCACCGTAGGGGTGGAGGAAGGTGCGTTCCGAGAGGCTCTGAGTCTAAAGATGCTCTTTCTCACCAAGAACCACCTGAGCAGCGTGCCCATTGGTCTCCCAGAGGACCTGAAGGAGCTGCGATTGGACGAGAATCGCATTGCTGTCATCGTTGAGGAGGCCTTTAGGAATGTCACCCGCTTGGAGCGTCTCCTCTTGGACGGAAACCTGTTGACGGACGAGGGGATTGCGCCAGGGACCTTTCAGGATCTGGTCACCCTCAGGGAGCTGTCCCTTGCTCGCAACTCACTCACCTACCCGCCACCGTTTCTCCCAGGGGAGGTGCTGGTGAAGCTGAACTTTCAGGAGAACCAGATAAATATCATCCCTGTAGGGGCCTTTGCAGGCTTGCACAAGCTGGAGAAGCTGGATATTTCCAGCAACCAGCTGCAGTCACTAACGCAGGGGGTCTTTGACAGCCTTGTTAGTCTACGACAGCTCACGGTGCGCAACAATCTCTGGCTGTGCGACTGTAGCATCCAGTGGGTGGTATGGTGGCTGAAGTCCTTGCCCGGATCCCTTAATGTGCGGGGCTTCATGTGCCAAAAGCCAGAGAAGGTCCGTGGCATGGTGATAAGGGAGCTGAGCGGAGAGCTGCTTCAGTGTCCGATGACAACCACCACACCGACGTTAACCTCTCATCCTCCCGCCACGTCAGGGGGCTCAGTCGGGCCGCTACCCGCCTCCTCCACCCCAGACGCCCCCTTAGTGTCCCAGGACCGCACCCCACCCACCAGGCGCCCCCTGTCCCCCACACTCACTTCCTATCTACCAGTCTATCCAACCAGACAGGGTGGAACAAGAACTAAGCGGCCACTAGATCCCAAAAGGGAGAGTCTGCAGGTCACATTTACTATTCTCAATGGCTCCGCGATTCACGTGAACTGGGTGGCCGCTTTTCCGGTCACCGCCTACAAGGTGACCTGGGCCAGGATGGGCCCCAGCCTGACGGGGGACACCGTCCGGGAGAGGATGGTGGGCGGAGACCACCGGGGCATTCGATTACCTAACCTGGAGCCAAAGTCCACGTATCGGATCTGTGTCATCCCTCTGGACGCGTTCAATAACTACCGGCCCAAAGACGATACCAAGTGCACGGAGGTCGCCACGACAACGGCCACTTTGGGTCCAAACAACAAGGGGCCCGTGGGGCCCGAACAGGCCACACAGCCAGACCCAAGTTCACCTTTCTTGCTAGCGGGGCTGATTGGAGGGGCTGTGATCGTGGTGCTGGTGCTGCTGCTCAGCATCTTCTGCTGGCACATGCACAAGAAAAGCCGATCCAAATCCTCCGCCGATTGGAAATACAACAGAGGCCGGAGAAAAGACGACTATTGTGAAGCGGGCACCAAGAAGGATAATTCTATCCTGGAAATGACTGAGACCAGCTTCCAGATAGTGTCCCTCAACAATGAGCAGCTCCTCAAGGGAGATTTCCGCATACAGCCTATTTACACCCCTAATGGGGGCACAGGCTTCCGAGACTGCCCCCTGGGGAACAACAGCACAGTGTACTGCAAGAACAATGTTCAGGACGCAGACCTATGTCACACATGATGGTTGGGAAAGCATCAGAAGCCTTTATATTGATGACTTACCGTATTATGAAAGACGCTGTACAGTATGATTATTATTTCACAAACCCCTGTGTCTTCAAAAATATGTAATTTATACACTTGGCTGGACAATACCTGTTTTAATTCAGCTGTACCTTTTATATACCTTAGTAAAACTGGATTTATAAATTATTATGCTATGAGGTTGTTTTGGTTTTCGTGCTGACAGACATGTACAATTCAGATTATTTCTTAGTCTTTCAGTTTAGTTCTTTCATCAATGATCTTCAAGCCATGGCGATTTCTGACCTTAACATATGCAGTATTCTGTAACTGTTATGTATTATTGAGCTTACATAGCGCAGAGCACAGAAAGGCAGGTTTAATGAGAGAAATATTGAGGAATTCAAAAAAGAGAGAAAGGTGAGAGGTACGCACAAGTCAGCCACAAGAGGGCATGTTTTTATGTGGTGCCTAAAAGTGAATTCAACCAACAATCAACCACCTGACTCGTTTTTTGTAATCTGCATTTGTTTAACACACTTTAAAGAATCCTCTCTGCTTGCAGGTGAAATGCGGTCTAGGTGTGTTGCACACATCTAGATAGTTGGGGCAACCGCATTATGAATGAGAAAAGTGGTGTCATGTATGACATGACACCACTTTTTGTATTATTGTTTGGAGAAGACAATGCAGACCATAGTATTCCATCTTTTTAAATACTTATCATGCAATCCATCAGAGATGGAGGGGCATTGTTACCTGTTGGAGAATGTATTAAAACAAGCACATCTGCCATGTCCGGTCAAATACATTTGAAACGACTGTCATTTTTGTTCAGCAAATGTTATGGCTATAACATATATATATATATACATATATATATAGACATATATGTGCCTTGAAAGGATTAGCTAACAATGTCTTTTGAATCCATGTTTTTGCACATAAGTGTACTGTACATACGTTCAATTGAATTGGTGTTGAGAAAAGTTGTTTTGTTGCTTAATGATTATTTATTTACCTCATCATTACACATTTATTCTAATAAGTATAGAGAAAAGTAGGGTGTTCATTCCCATTTCGGATTTGGGACCCTAGATTTTCGAAGAGCTATGTATTCATCCATGGGGACTCAAATGGTTCATAGCATGTGTACCCTGAATTACTGCTCCTTATTGTTGTGGGTCTTATCAGAATTGTTACCAAAGTTACCCAAATAGTAGTAATAGTAGGTAGTTGTGCATGAACCTGCTGATTAATGGCCATTGTATGCAGCAATGTTATACGGTAGCAAATTATTTCAATAGGAAGAAAAAGTTTGAAACAAATACTGATTATTTGCAGCTAATAACAATGTTGATCAATTACTTTAGACATTCATAGGCCATTTTATTCTAATTATGAACATTTTCCCAGGGCTGCAATGTGGAATTTTGCAAAGTGAGAGATTTGGTTAAAAATTGGAATTTAAGTCAATACCACTTCTTACTGCATGCTTTCTTCAAATGACTTCATAATTTACCCAAGATATTTGGACATTTTTGATAATCCATCCACAAATAATTCCACTTGTGTTTTGAATATGAAATTGTAGACAATATGAAAAAGGGCTCCTGCATCTAGAACACAAACAAAATACTGTCCAGATCAAGTTACAAAGATTTAAGGCATATGTTCATCATCGTTCCAAAAGTGTTGCCCAAGTAACGAGTGTTGCTTGCCAAAATATACATCAGGACAGAACACTAAATTTACTTATTAATGAATCCATGACCTAAACCACAAAAGAGATATATTTGTATGTCTTTCCTGTAAGCTCTCATAATGGAATATGCTGTGCTCAACTAGAAAAACGCAGTGTGCTTAATGTTCCTGACAGGGACACTCATCTTCCTCTTGTACATTGTAAAAGCAATCATTGTCTTCAAACTATAATTTTTAGTGGGTGGTTGGAGGAAGGCTCCTCTATAAAACATATTGACTTTGTCCTGGTCATTATTATGTCCAGCTCAAAAGAAATTGCATTAGTTGACTGCAAGAAAATGTCTGCGTACAAAAACACACACACATGCAAACACACACACACACACACACACACACACACACACACACACACACACACACACACACACACACACACACACACACACACATACACAAACATAAGGGCACACTATGAACACACAGGCACACATACACACACTGCACTCACAAATGCAAACACACAAATCCACACACACACGCTCGGATAAGCGCAGCAGAGATATTGATCTCCAGGTTCTACTGGATTATGAAAAATGGCTCCAACCTTTAATGAAGTTTCACCTGAGATGGACGTTATGCTTGAATGAATGAAAGGGAAAATGTGTGCGTTGGGGAAATCAGGAGCAAAGTGTACTCTGCTTCAGCTGGCTTGTCCTCACACCACATCGATAGAATCGCTCACATGGGATTAAGCTGAAATGATTTATGCATTCTGTGATGAATGGTTTCGCATCGGAGGGAAGCTGTTTGGTGACAGCCATAGATTGGAGATTTGTTTCAGCGCTACCATTGCTAATCCTGCGTGCCAGTCAGATACCCCAGTGCCGCACTGAATGATCATTTGTGTCAGAAATAGGAGAAGGGGAATCATGCATGGTTGGGCTACACTAAAATGTATGAGGACCGGACTTGTCATATTCTGTGGCAGTATTCTAAGCAGATTAACCGTGTAGCATCGCTGTTTGCATTCAAACATGAGACATCATTCCTCTGCAGAGACTGTGTATTCTTAGTTACGTTGTTGTTATTTTTCCTTTCGGCAGTTTATTTTATTGTATAAATAAAAACACCTATCTGTTGGTGTACACAAATATATAAAAAATATTCATCCTCAAAGGAAATAATATATATAAAAAGAAAAAAAATGTGTCGCAGTTTCAAATAACATCAATGCCGCATTAGAGAATTAATTCCTCATAACTTTTACCAGAATAGGCCATGTCACACATAACGACACTCTCTCTCTCTCTCTCTCTCTCTCTCTCTCTCCCTTTCCCTCTCCCTCTCCCTCTCTCTCTCTCTCTCTCTCTCTCTCTCTCTCTCCCTCTCTCTCTCTCTCTCTCTCTCTCTGCCCTTTGTTTCAGTTGTGTAAGTCTGTATGTGTGCGTGATTGAGTGTGTGTGTGTGTGTGTGTGTGTGTGTGTGTGTGTGTGTGTGTGTGTGTGTGTGTGTGTGTGTGTGTGCGTGCATGTGTGTGTGTGGGGGTCCATGCGACTTCACACCGATGTGAATCACACTGCACATGGTGGACAAAAGGTTAGTTATAGGAGATGGCCTCGCTGGCTCACAGGAGTGTGTCCTATTACCCCCCAACATATTGGACTGGTGGGCCACATTATTCACACCACTGGCCCCCACCCAACCACCTCAGCACTCTTTCACCCTAATTGCCAATATTGCAGACCGTGCATAATGACAAACTAAACTCTGTCTTCAGGAGAGAGGCGGGGCCAGAGACAGCGTAGGAGAGCCATCTTCTCTGTCAGTGTACATGCAAAAAAAGTTGTTCAAGGACCATCCAACCCTCCTTAATTATCGGTTACATAGAAGGGCTGTGGACTGGTCAATCCATAGCAATCGTACTTAAACTAAGAAATATATGGACTCATATGTATGGCCCTCTGGGTTAAACGCATGCTATTGCATGAGTTACGTGCTGTTTTGGATCGATCAAATACGACGGCTTGGATGGATTGGAACGAGTGGGAGTGACTTGTGTAAGAGGGTGAAAACCTGAACAGCAATACAGAAATAAAAGGGCCAATAAGAAGTCAGAAGGATCCCATTTAAAAAATATAATGAGTAGCGATTCTGGCCCAGCTCAAACAGGCTGGTCGGTTTTCCTTTAAATTCCGGCTGTGTTTTTTCGAAGACACAACAACTGCCTCTTAAACGTACTGTTGGCCTCCTTGAAATACTGCATATTAGACTGTACTAGTGCTCCATACGTTTTTCTGTAACAAACGGCTGTTTCTGTGTAATCGGCTGTTTTTTGGAGCCAGTGATGAAGCTAATGTATCGGGCTGAACGTTAACGAGCCCGTATTAGCGGTACACACATTGCGTTGTCAGACACTCCCTTACAGACACACAGGCTGAATTAATTAATGTGTCTGGGGTGAAGACCTTACAACGAGTTCTGCTTCCCAACTCGATAAGACCTTGCCGTTTGTCGTCCATGTATTCTGGAGCTGTACAGTCGTCACTGGATTACATACCATGCATTTTAATTGGTCGGTCTGAAACGGGGTTAATGATGTATTGCTGCATGTCCACCAATTGATTTAGAATTGCAATTTGTAATTCTGAATCAACCAAGAGAGGCACATCCTAAACACACACACACACACACACACACACACACACACACACACACACACACACACACACACACACACACACACACACACACACACACACACACACACGAACACGCAGATGTCTAATAGATAAGTCACAAAAATATTTCTATTTTTTTTACATCAGAGCCTGATGTTTAACTCTTTCTGAGCTGCATCAGGATTTCCGTTGAGGTGAGCGGTATGCCCCCGATCACTCCAGCACCGCCACCAATACCACTCCCAACACCGTCTCACATTCCCAGGCATAATAGCTCCCTGATAGCCTTTTTCTCTTTTCTTTTTTCTCCCTTAACGACTCGCGCGTGGAGGGACAGATCCTCACAATTTAGCCTATTGACAGCGAAGAGAGGGATGTCTATGGCCCTCCTGGCATCGTCAATAGACACGCTGATTGCTTGCTAACTAGGTTTCTGGGAGAGAGGAGACACTAGCTTTGCACTAGCGACGGCTCGCGCAGTGGCTTTCAAGGCAACCACACAGTGTATTGTGTATTATTGGGAGCGTGTTTGTGTTGCCTATGATGACAAATGTGATTATGTTTTCTTTCCCTATGGTCCACCATCACCATACTGGAAACTGTTTAGGTCGTATAAAATTGTACTTTGCGTTTAGAAAAGGACTGATGCATAATGATTATAGCCAACCGGAAATGCCCACTTTCCTCAATATCTTTTATTAAATACATAGCTCTTCCGTGATCATTGCACATGAGGAAGAATGCATCCGGGTGGGCGTGAGCCGTTGCCATACCTACCACAAATTGTATTATTATACATTATAATATCCTTACAATGCGCTCCATAAGTCAAATTTTACAAGAAAGTGATCTATATTCAGCACTATGGCCGTGGCGCTGCATGGGATTCAATCATCCAAAGCAGAAGACCAGTTGTGTCAGCATCCCCTAGGGCAGCCCACCTGATATCACACACGTCATCGAAGCAACTGCCCTCCTCTTATTCATCCAAAATCATACCGACTCTCTCTGTCTAGTTTGCAGCCCGTTTATCTGCATGTGTGTTCGCAGATGCCTGTTTTTCTGTCCAGAGAAAGAGATTCTGTCCCCAGTTCAACGACACAGAGAGCCAGTGTCCTTGTTAACGGCCCGTCTCTTCCCCCTCCAGCCCCCCAGCCCCCCCCCCTCACACGCACATGCACGCATGCAAGCCCATACACTTCACCCCCTGCATATCATTCATCACTGCTCTCAGGTTTTAATGAGAAACCTTTCCAGGGCTGCTTCAGAGGGAGAGTCATTTAGATTCAATCAATACTCAATGAAGATATTAGAGCATGTGGTATTTCTCCGTCTGTGCTGCTATAAGTCCAACGCGTTGCAAGGTTAATGCTTCATGTAGGAAAGGGATCAGATTCGTTCACTTAGGTAAGTAAAAAGATAAAGAGTTTGCCAAATTTAATATATACATTCATCAGCAAATATGTATTACATTAAGGCAAGGATAAATCTATATGTATCCAGGCTTCCACATAGTTACATAAAATACGATTTAGAAAATATATGTAAAGTACCTACTAGTTGTTTCGAATGGATAAAGGTTTTATATGCCTTTTCTGCTATAATGTTAGATGCAAAAGAAGCCAAACCAAGTGTGTTAAGAAGTTATTTAGCCTCTTCATAATCCACCTGATCTAGTCATCTGCATCGAGTGCCAAAAGCCCCCAAATACAACAGCAGGGGATCCATTTAATTGACGACTACAGTCTTATGCATTTATTAGCTTCAAACTGTTTGCGAGGAATTTCAGTGTTTGTAGTGTGCCTTGAAACAGCCTCATCGCTGCAGGCCAAGATAAGGAATAAAAGGATAAGAGATGGGAGATAAAGAGAGAGAGAGAGAGAGAGAGAGAGAGAGAGAGAGAGAGAGAGAGAGAGAGAGAGAGAGAGAGAGAGAGAGAGAGAGAGAGAGAGAGATCTCATCTCTGTTGAGCTGTTTGGGGTAAACAACGGAAGATGGCCGATCTAATATTAAGCAAACTTTAGTTCTGGTTTGATGCTTACCGGCTACCACTAGGGGCCATCACTTGGGGATCTTACCATGGAACTTTGCTGGCAATAGGACGTTTACTTTAACTGCTCTTAAAGTGCCTCTGTCCCACAGAACTGGGTATTCTTGGTTATAAATGTGTTGGTATACCTTCTTTGAACTTGATCTTGTTCCGTCATTATGAAAACATGTTTCAAATCGTATGATTTTGCCCTTCGCCACCAATCAGTTTGTGAACATTCTACTCTATTCCAAACTGAGATCACCGAGAGGAAAAGCTAACGCCATGTTGTCATGTACATCATCGCTCATACTCAACGGCAGGTACTAACTGAAAAGAAACAAAACAATCACAAAGTGTGTAACCCCTTTCCCTGGGACTCTCGGCCGAAAATCCATTTAAATCTCATAGTGCACAACCGGGTTGAAACTTCACTTACACTATAAGTGATTCTACCACCACCACCTGGTAACAAAATTCATGTTGTTCCCTTGCCGGATTATAATGCCCCTGTTATTATTATTACTGCTGTTAGTTGTTAGTGGGGCCAGGCCTGGCACCCACACAGCTTGAGTTGACAGAGCAAGGTACTTCAAATTGCAAAGGGACACATAAACCCGTCAATAAGACATACTGCGGCGAGTCAGCCAACTTATCATTATGAATAGGCATGCACATCTGCATGTGCACTTGTGTGCAACAAAAATAATGGTGTACCATAACAGTGTATCAAAATATGTCATATTTTTTTATTTTTGCCTAACAATTGCTGTTGTGAGGTGTGCGTCGGCGGTGTAAACAAATCACACAGTAAATCAAAATGATTCTAATCGACATACTGCAGCAGCTGAAGCGAGACAAATTCCACCAGAGGAGAAAGACTGGCCTTCACCTCCCCCTGGGGGAGGTCACAGCCTTTGGATCGCAGCGGCGCAAAGATGGTTCTGCTTTTATTTTTGAAGTGCTGATTTTATAATTTTTACATACATGTTTAGAGTTTTTCTCTTGACAATCATTAGTGTTCTGAACACAAAACCATGCGCATAGCAAACTGAGGACAGCCTCAGCCAAGATTTAACGATTTTGCTGGTACTTTATTTTATCAAATGACTCTGTTCCATTGAGCAACACTATGCTGTCTGTTCCAAGGTCCCTGGTGGTGCTCACACGCTCAAGTTCAACTTTGATTTTATTATTTGGCCGTGTTGGATGATTATTCTGCACATTATACAGTAGATTACTCTAAATATTTGATGCTGAGGTACAGAGTTTATCAAGGGAAGTGTGTGTGTGTGTGCGTGTGTGTGTGTGTGTGTGTGTGTGTGTGTGTGTGTGTGTGTGTGTGTGTGTGTGTGTGTGTGTGTGTGTGTGTGTGTGTGTGTGTGTGTGTGTATCCGCTGTGTGTGTGTGTGTGTGTGTGTGTGTGTGTGTGTGTGTGTGTGTGTGTGTGTGTGTGTGTGTATCCGCTGTGTGTGTGTGTGTGTGCGTGTGTGTGTGTGTGTGTGTGATGGCAGTCCTTGATAAGCACAAGAACAAAGTGAAAAAGCAAAGGCTTTCTCTTTAAACGGAGCTAAGGACTCCCTGGGAATAACACGGGCGTACATAGCGCGCGCTGCGATTACCTTGTCATACAAGCTCCATGCGGGTCGGCTTATCAGCCAGCAGGCGCCGAGCGGGGGGGTCCCAGCGCATGCATACATTCATGTCTCACCTTGTGTGCATAACAACAGCGCTGGTCCCAATGACGCCGTGACCTTTAGTATTCCCTCCGGCCCCCATAAGAGCAGCAACAAAAATGCCAATCCTGCAGATTTAAAGATGAATCACGCCGTCTACCACCCTGACACTGATTTATATGCCTACACAAAAGTGTCTCCAACAACCTGAACTGTTTTGCGTATTATGCCGGTATAAATGTCTGTCCATTATGGCCCCCGTTGTACATCCCTGGAAGGAGGGATCGCCCCCACTGCGTACCTTCTCATGGGTTCTTTCTTTCTTTATCAGTAAGGAAGGGTTAAAGGATGTCGTGAAACATGGCCTCCGAAGCCTTTTCAGACTGAAACTGGGATATAAAATTGTTTCTATCACTTTGTATAATAATAACCATAAAAATTTTTATCATCACAGGCTAACAGAGTTAGACATTTAACACGTGTGAAAATGTGTGACATCTGCCAATGAAAAATAGCGTGAGCCAGTATACTGTGCAATACCAGCCCTTTTTGACAGTATTGAGTTGCAGAAAGGCATTGACTTCGGTATCGCTGTCGGGGCTGGAATCAACCAACGCGTTGTCTTTTGTGTTGAAAACATGAAATCGACTTATAGCCTATTTTGTGAGATCCTTTTCTTGAGATTGTTACAGAGCAGTTTGACGATTGATAAACATTTAAATGGAATGGTTTTCATATGAAATAGCAAACAAGGCACTTGTGTTGTCCATTTGATTTAACTTGAAGACAAAGAAAAATGTTAAACCAGGCGCTGAAAACAGATGCAGCCGTTTTCGTCTGATGAATTGTAGCCTACTGGATGTTTAGCCACAGTGGTGGTGAAACTAATTATTTTGCAAAAACTTGGACTCAGCTTTCCTAAATAAAAATCAATATGTCTTTATCAATCAGACATGTGATCACATAACCCGCGGTCGAAGTGTTTGCTTCTATTTTGACCCGAGGCTAAAGTGAAACAGTTGTAGAGAATGTGTGTTGCTTCAAGCTGGCGGCTGGCCGTCACTTCACATCGCCGCACTACGTCGCTCCTCCTCGCGATAACAGTGGTGCCCCATCTGATTGACAATGTCACGCGGTGACAAACAGAACTAATATTGTCTCATTCTCCCCCTCTTGTTTGGCATTGAGCACCGAGGCCTGTCAAAACAAACCGAGTGCGGATTTACACAGCCTAGCGCCAGCCTACTCCTTTGCCATGGGACCCGGTTCATTTGCATGTACTGAAGGTCAATTATTTCGGCCTCGTCTCTCTATACACAGAATATGACTCACAGGAGGTTGTGAATGATTTACTCTTTAATTCTGTGCTGAGATCCTTGGTTCCGGATTAGATCCAGGGGATGAAGGTAGACTGAGGCGGCTCCCTCTGGAAGAACGTGTGCGCCGACAAACTACAACGTGCACTGATCTGGGCTGCATGTTCCACAGTCCATTGCAAAGGCCTAGTTACTGCATACAAATGTCCACAAATGAACTACAATTTTCTCACACTAGTTGATTATTGTTTTTGAGTAATGGTTTATTTGAGACAGTTTTATATACTATTTAGCTATATACAAATGCTCAAAACCTGTAATGGAAAAGTGTCAATGGGTGAAATGTATTGGATTTTAACATCGGGAAGCCAGACCCTCCAATATAGTTTGACCCACAATGCAACTCTAAACAAATATACAAAAAATATTTATCTATTTATTTATGCTGGCCAGACTTGGATAAAATAACATTTAGCAATAGGCATATGGAGTAAATCATCAAGACATCTTCCTTGCCTTAGTTAGCCATTGTTGTTTTGTGAATACTATTTGTATGCTTTACAAACATTCTTTCGACCAAGGCTTCCAAGTTATTTATTATCAATATGTTTTGCTATATATTTGCTAGCTGCCAGCGCATGCTAGTCTATCAAGTGATTGCTTCCCTTCTGCCCTGGATGTTAAATGTATATATTTAATACCTTTGAGCTTTGACAGACTTGGTTGGGCCAAAGCCAAATTTAAACAAGCTTGATGGGATGGACTGCAGATGATAAACAGGCCATTGTAGGTGGCATTGACGACATAGCAAAGTCCTTGGAACATTAAAAATGTCAATTTTTCAAACAATTTTCCCTGCATAGTCAGCGACAATGAGGCCACCGGATATTCATTAACAATATTATGCAAATGTCCAATTGCAGCGCCAGAAATTTGTAATCTCGATAATGTAGATGGCTGTATTTTACACCGTGTCAGGAACACCGAGAGACAGCTAAAGACCAAAAAAAGGAGCCATGGCTTAAGGAGCCATCCTTGGGATCTCGTCTTGGAATACATTCATCAATCAAACTTTGCGCTGGTGCCTCACGTGTGTCATAACGAACCAAATAGACCAGTTGCCAACCTAAAAGAAACGCTTGCTCCTGCCAAATAACCCAACAAAGGGAACCAGAACCCAGTGTGTGCAGTGTGAAAGTCATCTCAAGGTAGGATAGCGCCCCCCGTCCCCGCTCGCCGGCTCTTTGTGTTTAATTCCTGATGATGGCGGTGATACGGTGGCGTGATGATTACCTCGGCCCGCCGGGCGCCTATTGTCCTGTTTGCTCGTGGCGCCCATCTCCTTGGCAAACCAATCGCTGATGAATATTTAAAGCTTGTGCAAACCGAAATAGACTGGCGGGTCGACGGGAAAGCAGGCGGGCGGGGGCGGGGGCTGACAGCAGGGGGGGGGGGGGGGGGGGGGGTTATATGAGGAGGTGTGTCTGCACAACATCGGCCCCGTTAGATTCCTGGATTGGCCTCAACAACAACAACAACAACAACTCACACAGCCCGGTGGCCGCGGTGGCTGAACAACACCCGGTCCACCGCTAAAGGTTACCTTGGGTAGGGGTGGAGGGCGCGCCGGGCCTCAGGCGCTGATAAAACATCGATTTTTATTCACACCTATATGCGGCATGCTAGCCGCTGGAAGGCCGGGGCATGCGCGTTGCGTCGCCTCGCCCCTGGAGAGGAGGGCCTCTCGCTCTGTCAAGCTGTCAGCGCTCACGTCTTTATCGACGGTTCTGGAGGCGCTGGCGGTGCCCCCCCACAGGGGCCCGCAACAGAGATAGAGCGAGGGAGAGAGAATGGGGTTAGCGGTGAATTAAGGATGTGGCACCTTGTTTGTGTAATGCAGTTTGTTTTTCTCAAAAGCCTGTGCTGGTGTCAAGAGGCATTACTACTAACTTGTCAATCTTACTCCCCTTCTTGCCCACTCTCTCACTCTCTCTCTCTCAATTTGTGTATGTCTCTCTCTCTCTCTCGATTTGTGTATCTCTCTCTCTCTCTCTCTCTCTCTCTCTCTCTCTCTCTCTCTCTCTCTCTCTCTCTCTCTCTCTCTCTCTCTCTCTCTCTCTCTCTCGATTTGTGTATGTCTCTCTCTCTCTCTCTCTCACTCTCAAAAATTATATTCAAATTCAAAAATAATCTGTGTGTGTGTCCCTCTCTCTCTCTCACTCTCACTCTGTCGCTCTCTCCCTGTGTGTGTGTGTGTGTGTGTGTGTGTGTGTGTGTGTGTGTGTGTGTGTGTGTGTGTGTGTGTGTGTGTGTGTGTGTGTGTGTGTGTGTGTGTGTGTGTGTGTGTGTGTGTGTGTGTCAATCTCTCTGTTTCTGTCTCTCTTTCAATCTGTCTTTGTCTCTCTGTCTATCAAGATTCAAAAAGCTTTATCGCCATGGAAAATTTACATTTACAATGTCATTGCTATTGCTATTGCACACTTTCTTGCTCTCTCTGTCAGACATTTTCCTCTTCAGAGACTTGGCCAGACGGACGAAGTCGCTGCCGCTTCTCAAAGTCGATACGCCGCGGGGTGCTGTGACCAGGGGAAGACTTTTGATGTACTTACTTAGGTGTCCTAATCCCCAGCACTAGGGTCCGACTAGTTATATCCACGGACATATGGTCTAATCACGAGATTGAGGGGAGGAGAGGACTGTCCTACTTAAAAGTGGCCTCATTTCATCTGGATAACAGAGTGTTGTTGTTTTTTCAGTGTGAAGGAAAAAAGGTTAATCCACATGGAGGCCCACTTATTTGGGCAGGTATACAAATTGTCGGTTTTTATCTCGGGGAGATTGTTTTTACATGTTATGTTCCATAATTTCCTCCATGGTTGCCATTGTCATGGCAATTTCCTTAAGAGATATAGAGTCTAGGAGGGATGAGACTTCTAAATGCAAAAAAGCAATTACAATTAACCTATTTGATGTAAACATCCTCTCTTGCAGTCCAGAATACAGTTAGACAGAGCTATTTAAACAGTTTCACATCCTCCCCACAATGTCTATGTAAATAATCAAATCGTGTAATGTTTACCGAAGACACAGAGTTGCCTGTGTTCTCATCAAGCAGAAGAGTGCATATGGGGATGCCTTCTCCTATGTGACCGGTTCACCCTAGCACAAAGGTTAACATTTAGATGACACTAGGAAAAGGTAGGGTAGCTAAACAACATAAGGAATAGGAAACAAAGCTTTAGTTAGTTACAAGGAAACACCAAATGGATTTTTCTTCCAGACAATTCTAATACAATATGTAGTCTGAAACCAACATTGTAGGAACCAGAAACATATGACAAATACATTAGTAGATAGACCTGAACGATAGCTTTACCAGTGGCCAGGCAACTGCTTGTGAGCACTTTCAGTTTAATCCTTATTGAAAGCCAAGGCCTTAATCAAGACGTCAGGCACAGATAAGACCCTAAGCAAAACATTTCCTCTAGCAAGGCATCAATGCCAGGTCCTGGGAGAAACGATCTACATTTGCATAATCATAATTTATATTATAATTACTAAGAAAAGCAAAGGACAACGGGTCAAAAATGTTATATCGTCGAGATGCCAATAGGAAGGGATTTAAATGTCAATCACAGCCGTTATAGTAACATGCCCTTAATTAAACCTTTGTATGCTGGCTGCCAGGCGCACGCACAAAGCGCACATCAGGGCGTTTGTCTCAGACAATAACACAGCCGGCCCATGGGATGATGTCAAAATGTATGCCGTTATCTGCACTGCGCTGTCCGTCTGAACCTGAGCCCGTGAGATAAGTATTGAAGTTTATCAGAGTACGCTGCCAGGGTGATCTTCAGGCAAAACAATGTCATGCGACAGCTGGACGGATACTCTGCCTGGAGACCCTCAGAGTGCTGCAGTTAATGTATGAAATCAGAGACCCCGAGATGGCCCCTCGGAGAACTCACTCGAAGGACAGACTTTTATTTTTTTTAATTGTGGCTCTAGATACAATTTCAGAGTGGTCGACAAGGCAGACGAGTATAGAAGGGGGCAGTGTTTTAAAGGCTAACCCAACATGATGTCCGCTCCCTCAGTGCTCTCTCCCTCCCGCCCTACGTTCCTCTCTCTCCTTGAGAAGGGTGCATTTCACACATGGGATTGACAGGCAAGATGTAACCCTCGATCAGGGACGATATTTTCTGCCAGAAATTAGCCCCGCGAGGGTGCTAAAATCGAAATAATGTCAGACAGCGGCAGGCCAATCCACTGGGGAAGTACAGTCTCGTTGTTAGGGCGTTTGACTCCCAGCTGAATGTTCTGGGTTCAAACCCTCTGGCGACTAACCTGCAGGCATCCTTGATCAAGACTCCTCTAACCCTTCCAGTTCCTAGTACTAAAATCGTCTCTACAAGAAACTTTAAGTCAAGAAACGGTAGTTATGTATGATTGTGAGATTATGTGCATAATAAGATGGATATAGCGTGTAATTATAGCCGACCAGAAGGTGATGTCTGTCTATGAGTGGGGAAAAGTGCATTGTTTTAGATGCAATGGCCAGTATTCTGTGCACTGCAGTGTTAAGTTCCCTTTACATTTCATTCTGCAGGGCTCATGCCGACAGATTCCTCGGAAAAATGTCCCGTTTCTCAAACATAAGCACATGAATAGTTCTTGAGAAGGAACACACAAACATATTCTTAGGTTAGGTAAGAAATTGGGAAGGAAGTTGTTGGATCCCAGCGGGATCAACACAAGCCACAAATCCGTATGACTGTAACCCATGAACGAGTAGCATGTGAACAAAGCACAATGAAAATAGAAAGTTTATTGCTTAATTATTTGATTAATTTTTTTAACATAAGGGGTTAACATAAGTCCTTCACAAGAGATAATTTATTAAACCTGGGTGTTTTCTTTTTTTCCCTTCTTTTTCCCAGGATAATATCAATAACAAAACACTCTCGACTATGCCTAACTCAAGGCAACACTGGGTGTTCACAAACAAGATGGATGCTGCCAATGTTGAGACTTCTTTGGCTGCTTGGCAATGATTCTGTCAACTCAAGGAGCAGGGTGACACTTCAACCCCCCCCCCCCACCCCCCCCTCAAGACACATGGCCTCTCGAGAAGGGCACTCCGGCGGGGCAAAGCCTCCCTGGAGAGAGAGAGAGAGAGAGAGAGAGAGAGAGAGAGAGAGAAAATGAAATATGGATTGACCAAATCTATTTCCTGTCAGCGCACCTTTACAGAGTAAGATATCAAAGCAAGGGCGGCCCCTCGGCACAGCCTCGTAATGGCTCGTTCCTCCTGCGAGGGCCACGGCCGCTCAGAATACCGCTTGTCACTCGCCCCCCCCCCCCATCGTTCACCCCATCGGTCCGCATCGGGCAGTCGCTAAAAGAGGGTTTGATCACCGAAACATTTTTGGAGGCAGAGCGTCTAAAAATAATTTGTGGGGGGACGAGTGCTGAGAAGGTCAATGGGAATAGCGTTGATGCGTTTCAGCGTGTGTGCGTGTTTGTGCGTGAGGATGACAGAATTTGAAACGAGTGAACATTTATCTGTTTGCCTTTCCCGGGGCCCATGGTCCCCTGGTGTACATTAGAAGCCAAGTGGACTGGGGACTTTGTCATCTGTGACACGGGCAATATTTCAAACCTCGATTAGAGAGTTCTGAACAAACTTTGTCTCGCTTCGGAAAGAAATACACAAACCAGAATTGGAAACGACCCTTTGTATAAAACTACAGTGTACTTGCCAGAAAATAGTGTTAACATTGCTGTATTAACTTCTTTATTGATGACAGTTTCTGTGACAATAACAATTCCAGTTAATTGTAATTGTCACAGAAACCTGTGCCTGTCCGTCATCTCTTCTTACACCCAACATAACAAACACCTTGGACAGTTTTGCACCTTCATTAAGAACGATTAGAGGTTATTGACGTTCGTGGCAAGGCATTTGGCAGAGCCAGACTCTCACGGTTCCACTCCGACTGCCTACAGACTTACCTCCTCTGCATATCTCTACATTTCCCCTGACCAGCCCATTGATATTCATGCGGCTCTCGCCACTGACTGGGCATAATCGTTGCCTTGGTCTAATAACCGTCTCTACTCAGACTCCCCGTTCTAACACCCCCATCCCACCCACCACCTTTCTCTCTGTGCTGCCAAGGCCCTGCTTAGTAGAGGAAAGGCAAGGCTTAAAAATACTCGTTTTTTGTAACTTTTTTACTCAAATGCTGTCTGGATTTACAATTTCAACAGACAGTTTCTGATTCAGTATTATTCCTATCGTTTACTTTCCTGCATTCATATGCGAGTACAAAAACCACGAACAACACAAGCCCCCGATCATATAAACAAATACGATTGTAACGAAACAAAGGGCTAACTGGTAGTTAAAGTCCAAGGACCAAATAGAGAAATAGTTGCGTCAACAAAACTCAATGTTCCACATTATGTTAAATGGTTTCTTTACAAAGTAAGTATGTTTCGATTGGTTACCATTGAAACGTAGTGCCTCAATAAACAGTCTCTAGAGTACTTTTATTTTCGAGACCTAATATAATATCGGTATAATTAAATGGTCAATGAGACACTTTTAGTAGAGCACTTAAAGGCCATAGTCAGACAAAGTCGTGTCTGTCTTGCAATGACGGATTAACCGCCTACCTGTGGTGGAAGAGACTTCTATTGATGAACACATGAAAAACAATCGCTTTCAATCTAACCTCTGAGGTGCCCTGTTGCTTTGACCAACAGAATCCACCGTAAGTCATTTCAACGATTACATTTCCTAAGCAACAGGGAAGCAGGAGTAGGCCCATACATTCCGTAGACTCCAATCTGTCACGCTGTTAGCCAAGGATAAAAAACAATGGCTAAGCTAATTGTTGAGGATGGGAGGATTCAGCAGAACAAAGAAAGAAAATCCAAGATAAGCAACGGCATGCTGCGATTCTGCTAGGCGAGACAAACAACGCACTTGTAAGCAGAAGATAAGCATTGACGCTTTCCCTGAATTATGCTGTCCTTGTCGTCTAAGTATAGGATACAAGCAGTTCTTCAGCTATCGCAACAAATAGGTCTCTAAAGACCTTGTGACTGAATCACAGTGACATCTTTCTTCAAGTACTTTGACACCGATGCAAATTGAAGTACTGAAGTATGAATTCTGGGGTCACAAACTCAGTTGAAAAAGTACCATGGATTTTGATGCTTTGCAAAGAGTAAGAAAAAAACCTGCACATGTGATTTACTGTTATGTCTGTTCGCCTGTGTTTCAGTTCATGGCCTGTGATAAGGCTGTTTCTCCCACACAGAGGAACAAACCTTTTTTTCTCTCAGAATTGTTGATCTTGAGAGTTGTCACCACAGAGTTAATTTCCCAAGGGCCAAGCGCATATAAATTGCATGCCACTGAACACAAGTAATAGCTAGGGTCGCTGAGATATGTTCTCAACACCAGCTTCCAAGAGGTGTGCGCGAGTGTGCCATTTGCAAATAGAGAGAGAGAGAGAGAGAGAGAGAGAGAGAGAGAGAGAATTTCTCTTATTCAGTGTTACTTTCGTCTTGTTATTTTGCAATCAGAAACAACCTCTTGGCAATCTATTTGTTATTAGCCCAATATCTTTCAAGTGTTTGGTTGATATTTTGTGTTAATCAAAACGTTTGAGAAGGGTTAGGATTGCATGTGGTTGACATCTAAGCTTGTTAGTAGTAATGCAGGCCCTTACCAATTAATTTAACAAACATATAATTATTAAATATAATATTATACAAATTCATTGGATTAAGTGCACCCAATGTTCGAACAAGATAAATGGAAACATACAAAAAACATCCAAGTCAATGGCCATCATCCATCATGATGGAAATGAATACTATGTATAAGTATATTATTATTGTTATATTTTTACGAGAGTTTTCACGCTCGCTCAACCTCTAGTTGTAATTAACATTATTAAATAGCTTTTCAGGGCTGATAAGTGCATTGACATTTAAAAATGCAAGGCAACTACTATTGGTTAGTTAAAAATAATATTAATCATTGAGATTACACATCTCTTCCAGTGTCCTGGCCAAGACAGGCAGTAATAGCCTACAGTCACACAAAACCTAAGGAAAATAAAACAACTTAAACAGTCCGCAGGGGGGAAGGGGCATATCAATATCGCAAGACATTTCGGGAGGCTCAAGGAGGAGAGTAAAGTGTAGTCTTGGGGTGGACTCTACAGACATAATTCGCCATAGCCTACTGTGTTATTTAGCCTGCCTGTTTCGTTGTGTTATAGGGACACTGTCTCTTTAAGATCAAGTCACTTGTGTGTTGATATGACAGTCGGCGCGATGTTTGAATTTCGTTTTTATATTACAAAGTGAACGACCTTCCATTGCTTGTTGAGGTGAGAAATGGTCTCTTCCCTTATTTTATCACAATTTATATAAGTCTATAGACAGAACGTCTTACCTGGAAGAGTTTGTCGATGGCAGAGCCGTTATGTTTAAAAACATAACGTCTTACCTTGGCGTGTTTGTGCGCGTGCTTGTGTGTGTGTGTGTGTGTGTGTGTGTGTGTGTGTGTGTGTGTGTGTGTATGTGTGTGTGTGTGTGTGTGTGTGTGTGTGTGTGTGTGTGTGTGTGTGTGTGTGTGCGTGGTGTATGCGCATGTGTGTGCGTTTCTGTGTATGTTCGTGCCGAGCATGTGTGTGCTTGCGGCGTATATATGCCTTCACGCTTGGCACATGCGCACTTGAGTAATTTAGGTAACTGGTGCGACAGGCCTGCAATTATCTGTTAGCCTTGAGATGCCTTTATGGTTTAGTCTCAGGTCCGGTTTGCAAGCTGTGGAAGAAACAAACTGTATTCATGCTTTGTGTATCTGAATAAACGTTGAATTGCTGAGTGAAAACTGCCTTCTGTCACCATGTTCCCAGGTCTGCTATGCGCACAGAGACAATTCTAATCCAAAGAACGCAGCCACATTAGCGTGTAACAACTGTACATCATAAGATAAATATACATCCTATGCCAAATAGTAATTCAAGGGTCCACAGCTGACGTTTTCAACCAAAAACTCATGGACTTTTTGGTTCCTTAATAATGCAAAATAGCAAATTGGATTTTTCTTGACTCCTTCATATAATTAGAGTATTGAAGGGGAGGGGGCCCATATGCTGCTATTCATAATTCATGGTCTTTTGATAGAAGTGGCCCTCGTGAGATGCTGTAATGTGCGACGTGAAATGAATCACGTGCCCTCATTCGCCCTCGTGCACTGCAATCCTGTATTTATAGCGTGGACTGACTGCGTCGGCTGATCACCAGTGTTGGCCGTCATATCGTCCAATCCTCCACGTTCATTTTATTTTCCTTATCATGAACCCGACTGACCTGAATCAAATGCCAGCGCAGGACCTCAATTGAATTATTTCAGCCCCCCCCGCCCCCGCCCTCCCCCCATCCTGATCTGTAGCGCATGCAGTTGCCTGTTTATATGAGGAAGATGAACTTGTGCCGTGTCGAATATTATGGTAGAACGTGCGTCGGGGCGAGAAGGTGCCATCCATCGTGAGGGCTAAGCAGCGGGGCTGTGTGTCCAGTGTCTAATCCCCAGCGCTGGGCCGTGATTGATATCAAGGCCCCTGCGCCCTTCTGTGTCCATGGGGCGCTTTATTCCTCGGCTGCACCATAATTCCCCTGCACGCCAAAATGTGCCATCCATCACAGGGGTCACTAATTTCCCCATGGATATAATAGTCTTTTTCTTTCCAGAAATAAACTACTTTTTTTGTTTTTCATCTCTTTCTTTCTTTCTCTCTGTCTATCTCGCTCGCTAGCTCTTTGCCTCTCACTCCTTCCTCACTCTCTCTCTTTCATTCCCATACACAATACACACGTCATTTTAAATCTGACACATGCACAGACACATGGACATACAACATTAGAAAACCTAAATTCAAATACACACACACAAATACACACACGTTAACACACTCTCACACATGGCCAGTCATTGATTGGCATGTCAAGACCAGTCCAGGGTAGCAGTATAATGTTGGTTGTTTTTTGTTTTTTTGCCTTGCTGGCTGTAAGAACAAACTCTTAGCGCAACAACAAAAGGCCACGATTCATAGCTTGTCTGGAAGAGCATGGCATGTACACAAATCTTGTAAATAAAGCTTTGTTACTGTCCAGGGCCTGGCCTACTTCTGCTCCCCATGCCAGGGTGCCCTTTAGTGCGGGCTATATAAAGGCCAGGTTGATTAGGACATTCTTTACCTTGTTTTGCGGCACCTGCGACCAAACTGACAAGTGGCCGAGAGTGAGTGAGTGTGTGTGTGTGTGTGTGTGTGTGTGTGTGTGTGTGTGTGTGTGTGTGTGTGTGTGTGTGTGTGTGTGTGTGTGTGTGTGTGTGTGTGTGCAAAACTGTGTGTCAGATGCTAATGAAGGCAATTATGCTCACCTGTGCACATCCTCAATCAACAAAGTGCTTCGTACAAAGCCTCTTTTATTGTGAGTGTTTTATTGGCCAATAGACTGTGGACTGAGCCAGCACCTGACACTGTGACAGCCGTCGGCCCACCCTCTCCGTGAAGGTCACCCAGATTATATTTGATAAGCTGTTTAGATTTGTATTGTTGATATAGGTCCTTTTCCCCAATTATTGTGGGATTCTAGTGAGGAGTGGAATTTATCTATGCTTTTTTTTTCAGCTTTGTGATTTTATCTTCTTTTTGTGAACACTATCATGGAAGCACCAAGATCCAATCAAAGTTTCCACTTTATTTCGACCCCTTTTATAAGAGTCCAAAACGTGTGTGCGTGCGTGCGTGCGTGCGTGCGTGCGTGCGTGCGTGCGTGCGTGCGTGCGTGCGTGCGTGTGTGTGTGTGCGTGCGTGCGTGCGTGTGTGTGTGTGTGTGTGTGTTTGTGCAATTGTGTTTGTGGAGATGAGTGTTTCTGACCGTGTGTAATAACGTGTCTTTGTAGTTAGGTGTGTGTGTGTATGTGTGTGTGGTGTGTGTGTGAGTGTGTGTATGGATTTATGTGTGTGTGTGTGTGTGTGTGTGTGTGTGGGTGGGTGGGTGGGGGAGAGTGAGTGAGTGAGTGAGTGAGTGAGTGAGTGAGTGAGTGAGTGAGTGAGTGAGTGAGTGAGTGAGTGTGTGTGTGTGTGTTTGTGCAATTGTGTGTGTGGAGATGAGTGTTTCTGAGCGCGTGTAATAACGTGTCTTTGTAATTAGGTGAGTGTGTGTGTGTGTGTGTGTGTGTGCATGGATTTGTGTATGTGTATGAATATGTGAGTGTGGATGTGTGGATGTGAGCGTCTGAGTGTCAAGATCAGCTCAGAGGATCAGGATTTGTCAAAGTGTAAGTCGTTAGTACATAACATCGCCGCGTGTGAAATGTATGAAATATTACAGTGTGATGCTGTCTTCCTGACAACTTTCCCGTATCCCCTTGAAAGAAACCCCTGATTGGATATTGTGCCACCCCACCCCTCCCTTCTGCTTACCAGCGCCCTCCAGTGTGTGACCCCTGGGGCGCTCTGATTGGTGTGTTTGCTAATCAGAAACGACAGTCTGATTACACAGGGTGTTGGGAACAATTAATGCCACCGGGAGCCTTGCAATGCAACACGACCACACGCTGGAGAACAGACCTCCGTGTGTCTGTGGAGATGAGTGTGACCCTGTACGCCCAAACGCAATAACCCAGGAAACCGGAGAGGTAAGTCTGTTGACCACAGCCTCCACCATTACTCTATTTCTTTCATAACACTTATACATTGTGTATCACCTTGAGCAGGCGATGAATGGCTTGGTTGGCATTATCAGTCGAAACTACTGTCTGGAGAAATAGAAGAGGCCGATATTTTTCAGTGGGTTTGTGCACAGTAAAAACAAGTAGAAAGAGGAAGAGATTTGATGGTATGGTTTCAGTATCTATTCTTACCGCTCTCTATTTCCAGCATAGTGGGATGACCTAAGACCCGCGTCTGGAAAAGATACCGCTTTCATTTATATGATAACTAGGAGGCGAACGCGTACCGCATGTCTTGTGCGGGCTAGTGTGAAATCGGTTGACCTAGCATCGAGCCATAATCGATCGAATGTTACTCCCCCACCTACCCACTCTTAGATGGGGGAGAAGCAAAGCCAACAAAGGAACGTTTTGACGAGAACTCTTTTTTCTAATAAGATGACCGTTTAGAGCACAATTCACAGATGTAGAGTAATCTCCTCTTCCCCATCCGCTTGCCCCGCCGACGCAACCACAAATCTGCTCTCCTTTTACTGGCGTGTCTTAGCTCCACCATGATGGATTCCTGCTCTTGTCAGCTCATGGTTTAACACTTTGTCTTCCGTGATCTCTATTAAATACCACCACTCAATGCAGAGTATATGAGGTGCATCCACATGTAAAATGTCACTATTAAACTGGCCCATAAAGAGATGGTATCCAGTCGACAGTGTCCCAGTCAGTCCTGCTTCTCTGCGACTGCCTACACATTTACTGTATTTAGTTTGTTTGTTGCAAAAGGCAAGACGGACCGCATATTTGTTTTATTCTGAATCAATATAGTGCAAAGGGATTTAAAGGGGGGGGGGGGGGCACTAAAAAGAAGCTACATCTGAATTGTGGAGAGAAAACGGGTATGGAATGGCATCAAATGCCAACTCCTAACCGCAAGCCTTTGGACAGCGAGATGAAATGTTTACATGGTGGAAATAGTGGCTATTTAAATTCAATCCAGATACCGTGAAAGCAAGAAGGGTTGTTTGATGGCCGTTGTTAGAAAACACATTTGAATCGTTTTCCATATAGTAAAGTGCCATAATCTGGTCATTTCACCATACAGAGCAGGATGGGGTATGTGTATTGAAAATGGGTTTTGCCTCTCATTTTAGGGCTCAAATGTGCCCAGCCAACCATGGGGGGATTGAGGCTGGAATAGACATATACATGGTTATGATGATAATGCAGATCTCTCCTGGGAAGAGAGCCAGTACTGCTAGCCATTCAACAATCACGGGTCCATTCCAGTGGATTTATGCCTTTCAAACAGTATGTTACACTGTAGATTCCAAAAGGGCATTGAAATGTAAAGAACATAATCAAATAAATAATTATAAATTTGATAATTCATCCAATAATCATCATTCATACTTTTTTTCTTGGACACAGAAACAAACCAAAATGAAAAATGCATTGCTTTTGCAACATTATTCTGTCAATTCATTATGATGCAAGGCATATCATGTGATTCATCAGAAATGCTGAAAATAGCCTTTTTATTTTATATTATAGTAGTTTTTCCCCAGCTTGATATTGTACTGCCAGGACGTTTAATAAATCTGAAAAACCAAATATATGAACCAGCAGATCATCCACCACATACGGTTACCAAAATCTAAAAACCAAATAGTTGAACCAGCACATCCTCCATCACATACGCGCGGTCGGACCATCCTGATCGCACCAGTTCACGTTCTGTTGCTGTCTGCAGAACGGTCTGGCCTCAACCCCCATTCAAATGCTCTTCCAAAAATGGCAAAAATGTAGAACCGATCAGCCCTTGGGGATGGGAGTCTCAGTTTATGACGACCGAGGGACCCAGCAGTCTGCAGACTTAGAGCACAAGGGGTGGCCGGGGGAAAAAGGAGAAATTGAAGCAGTGATCAAAAGAGTTTTATCTGAAATAAAAGTGTTTGCTAAAAGATGAACAGAAATCAGCACAGAAGTATTTTCACAGTTTTTTATTACTCATCTTCAAGCCAAATTTGGAGAGAGCGAAGAGAGCATGAGGGTCATTAACAGTTTCAGTTTCCTCAGTTTCGAAAGGCCGCAACCGTTTTTGGAAATCAATTGCTGCCCTGTCAAGGCCACACTTGTCATTAAGAAACGCGAACGTGAATAAAATGCTGGCCTCATGGGGCTCCATTAACCCTTTATTTAAAAAAATACAGCCTGCAAAATATCTTGGGAATCCAATTCCAATGTGTTCAGCAACCTCCTTTGTCCTTATGATGATTGTTTCTGAAGCACATTATGTGTATCTCCCCCTCTGATTGTTGGCTTTTTGGTTGCACTTTTTTTAAATGTGTGTCTTGTGTCACAAGTGGCTTTGCAATTGCACATCATCAGAAAGATTGTTTGCAATCCATCAGGGTCAAATTAAAGTGTAATTAGATGTGAATTATTTTGGCTGAATCCGCAAATTTAAGAATACACTAATGAAACTCTAGACAGAGTTCTGTGTTCCAGTCAATGCACTGCTGCCGCTCTGGGTGTGAGCCGGTCCCAGGGCGAGAGAGGGCGTCAGACATACAGACAGTAACTGGCGATCAATCAAAAAGCGTTAAGCCACCTTGTGGGATCCCAACACACTTTCCTTGTGTACTTCATCTTTCATTGGCAGAGAGAGAGAGAGAGAGAGAGAGAGAGAGAGAGAGAGAGAGAGAGAGAGAGAGAGAGAGACAGAGAGAGAGAGAGAGAGAGAGAGAGAGAGAGAGAGAGAGAGAGAGCGAGAGAGGGAGGGAGAGACAGAGAGAGAGAGAGTCAGAGAGGGAGACAGCGATGGAGAGACACGGAAAGAGAGCAAGAGAGAAGAGAGGGACACTGAGTCAAATCATCCGAGGGAGAGAGATATACATGAACAGAGAGGAACACACAGAGTGATCAAAGAGAGACAAAAGAAGAGAGAGGGGGAGAGAGAGAGAGAGACAGAGAGACAAAAAGGGAGAGAGGGAAAGTGTGTGTCCCCGAGCCCCCCAGAGCATCTGTCTCAATCAATGAGAGGCAATAACCACAGGCTCCAGACAGGTCGTCTGTCTGCCACTGTTGGTCTCTGACATTCACCCCCCACCTTCACTTCCCTCCTCCCACCGCCCCCTTCCCACCGTCCTCCTAGCCCTGTGATGTGACTGCCAGCCAAGAAGCGCGCAAGCGTGCGAGGCCGTCGAAATCCCTCTCTCAGCAGCGGCGCTAGGAAAACAGAAGTCAGTATGAACAGTTCCCTGCAGGCCGATCGCACCGCCAACACCACGCAATTATGCATGGCACAACTTACTGTCTCACTGGGCTCGTTGGAAAAAGACCAAGTGTATGCGTGTTTATGCATCTGGTCTGTGCGTGCGTATCTGCATGTGTGTGAAATCTAAGTCTCTGGGTGTCTGTCTGTTGTGTCTGTTGCAGTGTGTGTGTGTGTGTGTGTGTGTGTGTGTGTGTGTGTGTGTGTGTGTGTGTGTGTGTGTGTATGTGTGTGCTATCTTGCGTTTGTGTACGTTTATTTGTGTGGATTTGTGTGTTTGTCTATTGCTATGTGGACTGTGTGTTTTTCTGTTGTTATATATGTGTGTTTGCATGTGTGTCTGTGTGCAGGTCCAAGCTGTTTCGCTCTTGTGTGTTTATCCAATTGTCTTTGTGTGTTATGTGCATGTGTATAAGACACGTGTGTGTGTGTGTGTGTGTGTGTGTGTGTGTGTGTGTGTGTGTGTGTGTGTGTGTGTGTGTGTGTGTGTGTGTGTGTGTCTGCGTGTCTGTCTGTGTGTGTGTTCGCACAGCAGGATGAGGATGGATGACTTGATAGCGTGGCTGTGGATAGCTGTACGAAGGCTACCATGGGAAACACGGCAATAAGATGAAGTGTTTCATCTGGCCTGCTTCATGTATGACCAAACCCCAAGGGGCGGGGAAACAATATCAGCTGCAGATAGCGCCGTTCAATATGGAAGCGTTCATTACGGTAGGATTTCACTGTATATCCCTTTGAATTGAAAATCTAAATCGGATTATAGCTGCGGAAGAACAAAATGCGCTTCGCTAATATTCCGTAATTGTATTGCAAATCTTCTCAACAAAAACGATTGAAAAGAATATCACAATCGAACAATGTTGATTTGGTGTTAATGAGATGCCGGCCGAATACAAACGAGGATGTTGAATTAGGCGCATCTTCGCCTAGCTGCTGACACCTCATTAATAAATAAACATTGAAACAAGGGAAAAAAGGATACCGATTTTTTTTCTGCATCGTGCTTTAGGACGAACTCCAACAGAAAGAAAATGTAATGAAGGGATTGGATGCTTTAGAACAAAAGGTTGCTGGCAGACAGCCACGGAGAAAGTTCCATTTGCCTGTTGGCAGAGTATTTTGAAACGCTTCAACAGAATCCATGTCCCTGCCCATCCCAAAAAAACAAGAACTCAATAATGGGCTGCGGAGGAACAGCCTCCCCACCCCTAACCTTAACTCACGTATGGATTTAGTGTAAGCCCATTCGTACAGTATAAATGAATCATCAAGCAAATAAACAAAGTGAAAAACAAACATATTCCCCATTCGCCCCTCAAATCGACCAAACCAAGGAAAAGTGCTCTAATTCCACTGGGCCATTTTGAAACCAAACAAAGCAACCTGATTTGTCTGTAAACTGTGAGGGCTTCTAAGTGGATTTCCCTCTGTGACTTAAACTTTGACCGTATGTTATTCTCAATGATCTCCTTGTTTGTTAGCATCATACTGCTCACATAAGGTTTGGATGAACCAACACAGGGTAGCAGGTAGGTATGGCGACCCGAAAGACTGACAGACATTGCATCCTGTGTAAAACCCTCAGCCACAGCTCATGATGAAGGACAGGCGGGCTGCCTCCCATCCCCCCCATTGTTTCCTGGCCAGCGGTGCACAGCTGGCAAATGTCGAGAGAGGTAGATGTGGGCGTATGAGTGCAGCTGCCACCACAGCTCGCTCTCTCTCTCTCTCTCTCTCTCTCTCTCTCTCTCTCTCTCTCTCTCTCTCTCTCTCTCTCTCTCTCTCTCAGGGAACGCTGAGAGTTTTCCAATAATGGGTGATCGTTCTCGGAGAGGTCAAAGTCAAAACAAAGAAAGCTGAACAAAAGCCACATTGATATTAACTTGAAACATAAAGTTCATTAAAAATAAGCAAGGGAGAGAAGCAAACGTACCACTGCCACACTGGCAATAGTCAAAATCTCCCACACAATTGATTCAAGGACTTTGGGTGTAGGATTTTGTTTTGTGTGTGGGTTAGGTGTGTTTCTGCATGCAATGTATATCTTCAATAACTCATGCTTGTGAGCAAATATCGACACGGTGCGTGGTGCGGTAATAAAGACGTGAAGGCCTGTGCACTTTACAGGCCCGTGCAATTAGCTAAGTGCAAGAACATGGCTTGCCCTCGCACTATCAGACAAGTGTGGGGGGGGGGGGGACCCTCTCATCTCACCTAACACCCTGATCAATATGTGTGTTCTCTGCCTGGCCTTGTTCCACAGTAATTATTGTACACACACACACGCCCACACACACACACACACATGCACGCAAGCACGCACACACACACACACACACACACACACACACACACACACACACACACACACACACACACACACACACACACTGTCACCTAATACAAACGCACACAGACCTGAGGGGGGAATGACTAGGGTGGAAGTGTACAATTTGACCCGCACCTCTGCAATGTCAAAGACAGGCCTGCTAGAAGTGGTGCATCTGGCGCCATTAGCGGCCCACGGTGTGTCCAGGGTGGTGGTGGTGCTGGTGGTGGTGGTGGTGTGCTGGCGGCTACAGCATCGCCTGCAGTTTCGCTGACAACTGCGGTGCCGATGGGAATAGGCTCAAATATGAGGTCTGGCTGAGTGGTTTACTGTGACGCCTTGACTCTGAAAGAGTATAGGAGTTGTAACTTTCGATCCGTCTATACATCAATATAGTGATTTATCTATCTATCAATCTATTGCTGCATGTATCTTTCCATTCATTTATCTATTCATCCGTCTATCTGCCGTTCATATTTCTATCCATCCATCCATCTATCTCTGACATGCATGTTGCTCAATGTCGATCAGTAAAATAAAATGTGTGATTTTGTACAAATCTTGATGTTTGATTGTGCAAGCGTGTACATGTGTACGCATGCAGGCAAATGTGTGAATGTGGATGTAAGAGGGTGTGTGCGGACATCTGCACGCGTGCGGGCGGTTGTGTGCGCAAGAGTGTCAAAGTATGTTGCCGCATGCGGACATCCTGGACACACACGTGCGGACGCGCGCGGGTATGGGTGTGTGTGTTGTACACGGACCAAAAGCATGTCTGTTTCCAAGAACAGGAAGCAGTGTGCTGCCACTGCCTCATCTAAGCAACTCATCAATCATGCTTTTAGGAGCCATTACTGGCTGTCTCATGTAGCCTCGCGGGACAATGTGGTATGGAGGAACCTCATGGATGTAGCACTAGCTTATGTCATCGTGTGCTCCTCTGTGGGAGTGTGTTGTTTGTTTTGTACTGCTTGTTGTATCTACTGACTGTGCTCTTCAGTGTATTTTGTGTGTTTGTCTTTTTTTCTTTTGTGCATGCTTTTCTCTGCTGGATGCATTAATTTCTCTACTTGTGTGTGTGTGTGTGTGTGTGTGTGTGTGTGTGTGTGTGTGTGTGTGTGTGTGTGTGCGTGTGTGTGTGTGTGTGTGTGTGTGTGTGTGTGTGTGTGTGTGTGTGTGTGTGTGTGTGTGTGTGTGTGTGGCACACAAGTTTAAATGTAAGACTGTTGTTGGCTTTGAATGGGTGTGTGTGTGTGTGTGTGTGTGTGTGTGTGTGTGTGTGTGTGTGTGTGTGTGTGTGTGTGTGTGTGTGTGTGTGTGTGTGTGTGTGTGTGTGTGTGTGTGTTTGTGTGGGAGGGAGGGGGTGGAGATGGCGTTTTATGATTTAGGTACACAAACCCACACACGGAAACCAAAAAAGAAAATCTGATTCAAGAAACACCTCTGCCAAAACGGGGGTTTTCTCTTTGAATAACGTAATCAGAGGAAATGGGCTTTCCAATGGCAACATTTAATATTTACAAAAGCAGCTTTTACCTTGATCACAATGATAGAAGGAAAACCTGATTTAAAGCTAAGGAAGGCAATTTATTTTAGAAGCATTTTTGTGTAATGAAATTCTCTTTATATCAAGACAGCAATCAATGAATTAAACACTCTGAAGATATTTATTTTTATCTATATATTTATATTGTATATGCGGCTGTTGTAGGCCATTAAAAGGCCTGTCCATGTTCTGCCTACCTTTCTGCCTGCCTACCTTCCCCGGATACCTGCAGCCATCGTGTTTGGGGAGATAGACTTTGGAGGAAGGCCTGAAGTGACGGGTGGATTTTATTTTGGTTGAATATTTTCAAAATCTGTCTGTATTTTCAAAATTGTCCACCATACCTAAAAACGTATCATTATTTATTTCATAAATAATAAAACAAAATTAACAAATACACAACTTTTCGTCCACATCTCCCTGCTCTGTCTTATTCTAGATGATCTAGTCCCAGGAAAAAGAATCAAAAACTAAATGGAACAATGTGGGCTGTGACTCAGAATTCAAATCAGGGGGACGTAGTATGTCTCTCTTAAAATCAATATTGTTAGCTCGGCGCGTCGTCTTTGTACTCTGTGACAGCCCATTGGCAGCCGAGATGAGGCAGCTTTAAGTGAAATGTGGGAACCATGCCTCACCCTGGAACAGTCGGAGGAGCAGCTTTAGATCTACATCAACGCTGTGCTGTGTGGGAGTGACCCCTAAGGGGAGAAAAACTAAATAATATTTTTTGTAAAATTTGCTGCTTCCTATATCGTTGGCCAGGATTTGAATATCCTGGCAACAGCAAAACACAATAATAGCTTGAAAAAACAAACAACAAAACATGTCGGTGACCTACATGGAACACACATGCAAATTGAGTTTCAGTATATAAATATGTTGAATGTGTTGGAGTACAGCCTGAATCAAGCCCTACTTTGAGGTTAACTAATAGGATATACATTACATTTTATATTGATTCAGTCCGCTTAATTGTCTAGGGTTTATGTTGACCATCAAAAAACTATTTTTGGACAGTGTCACAAGATATCTCATGTCACAGTTATACAATTGAATACAAATATGCTAATGAAATAAAACCATTTATATATGTTTTATCGATGGCTTGTGCGCCTCCTATCTTGTCTTTAAAAGACAAGATAAGTGATGTCTTTGAAAGGTGAGGCTGGGGAAAAATCTCATCCAGCACCTGGAAAATCATCACTGTTGTCCCCCAGGGATGTGTGCTCGCCTCTCTGCTCTTCTCCCTCCACACCAAAGACTGAGCCTCACGAGACACACCTGTAACTCCGAGCAGTGTTGGGGTAGTCACTCAAAAAAAGGAATTAGTTACTTATTACTAGTTACTTAACTTCACTACTTATTACTTTACTTTCCTGTTTCTTAATTTACTGTAGATACATGTACAAACGTCATAGCCCTATTATCACTTAGTGTTTGATGTATAAATCTATACAAAATAGCATATAAAACCATATGAAAGAACAATAGCCTATCCCTGTCTGCACAAATAAATGCCTCACTGTAAAATCCACAAACAACAGGATAAAGTAGGCTATGGTGAGGTCAATCAGTAGCAACGCACACGTTTCTAAACACAGGCTTTGGGAACATGAGAACAAAAATTAAGTGGTCAATGAAAAATATAAAAAGGTCACTGTATCCCATACAATTAAAACAGAAATGCACTTAAGCGGCGGTGACACATGCTGTTACTTTATGTGGTCCAAAGGCTGAATGATCCTGATCTATTTCGCAAGCTATGACATCGTAAGTGTGTCTTCCTCTCACCCTCTTGCAGGCAAGAGCAGCCTTCTCAAGTTTTAAAGTTTTAAAGTAATGCTGTCTATCCATTGCACCGGCATTCCTAAGTAACTTTTCTTGTTGTCGGACCAAATGTCCGCGGTGGTGGAAACATGATCCAGGGAGGACTCGAAAATTATTTTGAGCTTCGATTCCATGTCGGTATAACAGCTACGTCAGGTAATGGGAACATTTTTTCCTGTCGGATGTTGGCTTGCGAGTTCGGGTATTTTATCTAGTATTTTTCTAAATCTGGGTGATTCAATAGTCGACAGGGGAAGCATGTCTTCTAAAATGAACCCTGGAACCAGCCTGTCTTTCTGTGTCACCTGCTTCTGCGCTCCAACACTTGAACACTCCTTCGCACAAGCAGCTACTCACTCAAATCGATCACTATGGCAACGTGTCGAGGCAAGCATGGCCGCACCACAACAGATCAGAAAAACTTTACACGCAGGCAAACACGGCTTGGGTAACGCAGGGAAGCACATTACTATAGTCTAGTAAGGTAGTGTAGTTACCGATATTTTAAATGTAATGCGTTACTTTACATCGTCACCTAAAAAAGTAATATTGCTACTGTAACTCGTTACCCCCAACACTTGCTCCTGCAGTTTGCCAGCCGTCATCGGCCTCATCCGGCATGTGGACCAATCTGCATACAGGCCAGAGGTTGAACTGTAACTAAACATGCTGAAAATGATGGACTTCTGGAGGAGCCAACAACCCCCTCACCACCGTACTCAACAGAACTGGGCCAGCTGGGGAACCCTTCAGGCTCCTGGGATCCACCATCTCTCCCAGGCCCTAAAGTGGGCGTCCAGCACATGCTAATGCCGCGTTTCCACTACAGGGTGCGGTACGGTTCGGTTCGCAAAGGTGCGGTACGGATTGCGTTTCCACCACCAAAAGTGGGCGTGACCCGGACTGAGCCGTACTCGTTTTGCCCTCGTTTTCAGTACTCCTCCATTGGGGTACTGAAAACGAGACGAGACGCCTGAAAAGGTACCGGAAAATTTGAGCTACACACCCCCTCCGTTGATTGGTCGACAGAACCGTCACTTACGGGCGACGTGGGGATAAAAACAAAGAAACAGTAGCCTCGAGGTATTATTCTTTACAATGAACATGTCGCGTAAAACGCTTGCTTGGGCGAACAAGGAGGTGGAGACGTTCCTCTGCATTATTGAGGAGGAAGACGTTGTTTACGATGTTTAATAATCCTAATCCTGAACGCACTGTGCATATATTTATTCACGGCATTTCCCCCCCTGAAATAATTCCATATTACAAAAATCCAAAATAGCTTGTGTGACAACTACAGTTATCTTAATTTGCTGATTTCTGAAACATAGACTTTGCGGAGCTAGAGAGCCGACTTTTATCTGATTCCGCATAAGGTTTCATTGATTGGCTCTCTAATATAGAATATTTGTAGACATTAAAAATGCAACGTTCCATTCATTCATTATCATTCAAAGAAGGCTATTGCTGACCCGATTAGGTGAGCTTGGTCTAAATCCTGCCCATATTGTTGGGCAAGAGTAGGCTATAGGCAGGGTTCGAGTTATGATTCCATCTCTGTGGGGATCTCTTAGGGTGCACTCACACTAGGCCATCTGGCCGTGGCCGTTTTCACACCTAACCGTGCTCAAATCTGCCAGTGTGAGTGTGGCCAGTCTGGCCAGGCCAGGCCAACTTGGCGACTTGGGAGAGGTGTGCTGCTACGGTACGGCATCTGTGACGTGCCGCCACGTCACAGATGCTAATGAGCCAACACGCGCACACGCACGGCTACGCAACCTGAGCTGGATGACGTATAGTCCATGTGACAACCATGGACATAATAAAGGGGACGAGCCTTCCTTCCCATTAAAAGGTAAACATGGCGTCAAGCGATTCAACTGTTGGTTCACGTTGGTCCCATAGAGAAGTCGAGTGTCTGTTAGCCATTTGGGCAGACGATGCTATTCAGGCACAGTTGGTGAAGAACTGTGTTCTCTGTGTTGTTGTCCATTGTTGTTAAAACTCTGACTGGCGGCAGACTTTATTATGGTCCATGCAGCGGACGCTTGGTGATGACGTGTTACGACGTGATGACGTATTTACAAGAGCCTACCGTTGCCAGGCCACAGTTGCGACGGCCATCGGCCACGGCCAGATGGCCTAGTGTGAGTGCAGGCCATAGAACAATGGGGCCAGTTGAGCACGGTTAGGTGTGAAAACGGCCAACGGCCACGGCCAGATGGCCTAGTGTGAGTGCACCCTTAAAAGTAGTTGACGGTGGGGGGAGACCGTACCAGCCTTGCGCAGAATTTTGACGGAGGGGAGGGGAGGGGGGATATAGGACGTAAATATGGGCTATTATGACACGGCTCTTCTCAATGCCGTGGAACGCCCCGTTCACTTGCATGGACCCTTCACAACAACGCCAGCTTCTTCAGTTGCTAAGTGACGTCAACTTCTTTGGATAACTATTTCTCTGCTGATCAACACAACGTATATGGTAACAAATTAATTGTAAAAGGACATCTTGTGAAGTTATTTTTTCATTTGGCAAGTAGCCGCTCAATATCGAAAATAAGCCTCTTCAGGTCGAAGCACCTCCGTTTCGCGACGGTGTCCGGTTCGCCCTGTCTGGGCTTATTTTCCCGATAATGACCGACGCTCTATTATCCCACTTAACGTCAATATAACTCTGCATGTGGAAGGGAAAGTAGCTTTATTTGTAATCACAATATTATGCTGCTGTATTTTCAGAGACCCCCACAGATATTTGAGTTTGCTGCTTTCGAGGGAGCCAGACCTCTCTCTATGGGAGCTCAGCTCCCACTGGCTCCCACCTAACTCAAACCCTGGCTATAGGTCTTTTTACACTGCCGAGCCGGATCGGTCGCAGCTTGGCACGCCCGGCGATTTCACCTTCTTATCTCAAGTATCCTGTGTTAAACCGAGGGGGTCAAATCCCCGGTTCTTCACGGAGCAGGGTTTCTTGGTTCACTGGGAAAGGCGTATGGCAAGCCCAGGGCTATGGCAAGCCATCCCAGACCGAAAACGCCCTCATTTAGTCACGTATCACCTTCATAACGCCGTAAAAAACGCCGTAAAATGTAGAAAAACTGCGTATTTTACACCGTCATGCGCAAAAAAAGCGCAGCTTTTTACGCCGCAATTAAGCCTTTCAAGAGCGCGCGTAAAAAGCGCAGTTTTGAACATCAAACCGCGCGTAAAATACACCGCGTTTGTGCACATCACAACGGCGTAAAATATGGCGTCTCTAGTATGCTAATAATCTCCGCCCTTCTTTTCACTCAGCCAATGCATTTGAAGTGTTTGCGCCCAATCGCTGAACAAGACAAGCAGACCAAATCAGTTTAGCACAGATCTGCTTTGAGGAGTTCTCCTCTCATTTGTTGTTAGTTGTAGCGTCATATAGATATATATTAGTAAATCCAGTTCCAACAGTGTGGTCACCGTGGCCATGGACCAATCGATAGAGGCGCTTGCTCTGTAGGCAAGAGGTTGTTTAAAAAAATAGATAATAATACATATAAAGACGTTTCAAACGTTCCATCGAGTCTCTCGCATTCTACAATGGCCAGCTTTATTGTTTACCATGGGAGCCGGCGACTGTCTGCGAGTGGACGATCTGAAACTAAATCGGAAACTAGATTTCTTCTTCGAAAGTTGTGCTCCACACAGAACCTCCTCACCTTCATAACGGAGCACTTCGGGGCACCAGATTGCTTTATGCCGCTTTTCCACCGCACATGTAGCTCGACTCGACACGACACGACTCGACACGACTCAACACGGTAGCAGCGCGGGTCCTTTTCCACCGCAAATAGTACCTCCGGGACGTGGGCGGGGTCGGCTGCGCGAAAGGGCCGTGACGTATTTTTGTACGCGACGCAAACAACACCTACGTAACCCACACATGGACAGAACCCACATAACAACAATGGAGAACATCGATGCGATGGAATTCGTGTTCGTATTATTAGCTGGCATGTTGAAGAAGTGGAATATGTTGGCTGCGGCGCTGCTATGGCTGTTACCAGCATGGTTGCCATGTCGCTCTCGTGACTTCGTCACACTCTCTGGCCAATCAGTGGCCGGCCGTCTGCCGACGTCACCTTTTAGCATCGGCTCAGCCGCTTGGAATCTAGAGCGAGGCGGTACTAGAAAAAGCAGCCACTTCAGGTACCAGATACCATGTTTTCGCGGTGGAAACGCAAAAAAGGCGAGCTGAGTCGAGTCGTGTCGAGCTGGTACCATGCAGTGGAAAAGCGGCATTAGAGTGGTACTGATCGCGTCGTGTGTCTTTCCATTGTCAAATGGTTCACGAATAAAATCACAATAAGGTTCAAGTGCGGCCATAACTAAGGCTAAATATAATTAGACAGTCTATTGTTGGTTTAGGTGGTTGGCTCTTTTTTCTTCGCTGCGTTCTGCCTTTTGTGTAGCCTATAACTATAAATGTATCTATTTTTTTAAGCCCCATTTGTTTTTCTGTTTCGGGTTTTAAAAACCAACACACAAAACACACAAACACAAAATCAAATGCTGTTTATTTGTTTATTCCTTTTGCCCTTTTTCAGTTTCAAAACCAAATCAGAAAAACCAAAAAACTATCCTGTTAATTGTTTTTTCTGATTTTGTTTTAAATCTGAATATTCAAAGAACGAACCATACACGGATTCTCCTACCTCATCACTTTACTGACACACACAATGTGTGGCAGTAAAGTGACAGGATCATTCCATAGACAAAAATCTTTCCATATAACTAATTCAATATATATATATTCCATATAACTAGTTTAATTAACCGGGAGCCAGGCCGAGGATTCGATTCAATTGGTGGCAACTGAAGATGCACAGCTACCGGAGCTGTGGTCAAAAGAATTCAGGTCCGCAGAGCTCTCGCTGGTGCTCTGTGGATTACGGCTGTAATCCCCTACAGAACAGACGCGCTCAATGTAGTTCATCTTGAACCCCTCCTTGATGCCTTTGGAGATGGGTAGCCACTCCTTCAGAATTGAAAATGAAATAATACCTTAAATATACTCAAATGCATTTGTTGTTTGAACGTGGGGGGAATTTAGACTTTCCCCCCCTCTTAAATCATAATATTATTGGTATTGGTCCAGTGATACGATTACTTATACAATATAAAAATGTGCCTTTGCATTTTTATTCAATTCATGTATATAGCAATATTCCCTTTATAGACAGAAGGCCTTTATTGTTACTAACCTCTACATTGTCTTCAGCCAGGATTTTTGCCAGGTTCTTGCCTGGGTCTGGGAGAACGGGTATCAGAATGACTCTGATCCTGCACAGGAAACATTCACATGTTTAATATTCTTTGGAAAAATAAACAGGCTTTCTCTATATCTTAATGCCTTTCTGTTGATAGGTATGATTCACCTTTATTACTTATGTGTGTCAGTCTTTGACCACGTTGGAAAAAATACATATTTTTGATGCATTCCAAAACAGGTGAAAAGAAAGGCAATCAGATATAAATCGTTTAGGGTGTTAGTCAAACCGAAACTAATGTTTGCCTCTGTGAACAACATCCAGGGCACGGAGCTATCACTCAAAATGCCACCATGCTCTGTCGGTTGCACATGGTGTGACTAACATCAAATGTGAGGAGAGATGAACAAACCTTTCGTTGCGCACCAAGATGATGACCAATATGAAGAAGACGATTGGCCCGACAACATAAAGGATTGTTTTCTGCACGGGAGAGTAGAATCTCGGCTTATTTGTGACTGAAAAACATACATAAAAAAAGATTAAACCTTTCTCAGTCCAGCAAGGGAACTGATGGCTATCAATTGTTTGGTTGTGGCTCACTTGTCTTCTTACCTGTGCCATAGGATTCTCTCATGGACCCCCAGAATACTGGTGGGCTCCAGTCACTCCAGATCTCAGATTCTCCACATTTATCGGGTATTCGGCCCCTCACCTGCAGCTCATAGAGGTAGCTGTTGGAGGGCAGGTTGATGCAGTACTCATTTTTCTCGCGAAGGATAGTCTGGCCAAGGTATGAGGAACAACAAGGCAAAGAAGAAAAAGAAAGGAATAGCGGGGAAGACATTTTGGAGCAGGGAGATAAAAATATAAATGATCTGAGATGGAACGAGATGCTTTTGGTGCACATGTTCCATCGCTGGTGGTCGGACACATAGTCATGAAAGTAATTTGTGCATTACAAAAAGGATGAATGTGTTTAATTATAAGATGGCCATGCATATTGCACATTGCTTGGTAACATCCCATCATCACAATGTTTGTATGCATTCATTAAATATAACGAGTTTATACCTTCCACTCCTTTCCATTGATCCTGTGGCGAACTTCGGACTCTATGCAGTTAGTATTGCAGGTATAATTCCAGTAGTACCACAGGTTCAAGTCAGAGCTGTTCATTGCAGTTAAGTTGACGGGGGCGTTCAGTTTGACTGGTGTTGACACAGAAATATAGAATATATGGTTCAGGTTTTTGTTAGGTCATTTGGTAAATAAAATGTGGCAGTTTGCATTTGCAGGTTTTATGTATGGAATATTTTTTGACAAAGTAACGCCCAAAGTAATGTGTCTTGTTTTGAGGGACCATCACATGGGAGTCTATTTGGTCATAAACACATTCAAAACATTGTGTGGGGGGGGGGGGGGGCATACCTTTTGTCTTAAGTTTATGGAACTGCTCAAAGCTCCTGTTCCCCAATTTCAGTTTGGTGGTGAACTTAGAAAACCTTTTTGTAATAAGCTCCTCATAGGTATGAACACAGCCCACGATAGTGGTGTTCTCCAAGACATAGTTGTCACACTCCTTAAAACCGTTTTCAAACCTGAGGGTGGAACACAAATTCAACAGGGAACACAGTTTCTATGTAAACGTGAAAGACGTGGACGATGATGATGATGATGATGCTGATGATGATGCTGATGAATACATTAAAAGGCTAAAGTAGGTGTAAGCGGAGGTTGCGTTTTATTTTTGTGTGCTGACAATCCATCAGGGTTTAACTCACCTGCTATAGAAGGTGTAATTAACGCCTGGGGTGGCAGATCCATTCCACATGCATTGAACATATTCCACGTTAACCACCAGACACTTCACATCTGACACGAGAGGGAATGAAGGGAAACAAGGGCTTGTTGTGTTGTTTCTGTTTGAACTTAACAATTCCATGAAAAGTGAAGTTATAAAATCTTTAGTATATAAATGCACAATCCACAACAGTAGGGCAATGTACTCGAACATTGTTTAGGAAGCAAACTAGGACAGGAATACCCATATAAGGAACACAGACTAGGGAAGTGAGCATGAAATGACGTTAAGGGGAATTCAGTGGAAGTTGAAGTTGAAATGGTTACGGTATACATTTTATATATACAATATTTACATACAATTTGTTTTAATTTTGGATATCCGATGAATAGAATAGGTAACATGATATGTCTTTTTTGGAATTAACTGACAAAGTATCATAATCAATATACAATCAGTATCGATGAGCAAAATGTAGACGTATAAAAAATACAAATAGGTGTGTGATGTGAACCTAAACAAGACAGGACTATTAAGCGGCTGGAAAGACAAACAAAACAAAACAAAAGTAAAAAAGACTTACCGTGTGGTTCTTCTGAAAATACAAGGCCAGTAAGGCAGATGAGAAGCAGACGTACAGCCATACTGTTACCAGTGTTCTGTTTACAGGAAATGGAGCGTTTCATAGTGTCATTTCCTGTTTCAACATCACGTACTGTGGTTGGGTGGTTTTTGGTATCCTGTGAGTGGAAATGCCTGTGTATATATTGTGGCAACCCGGCTTGGTGAGTGAGCCGCCTCCTCCAATAAGCACACGAACTGGAGATTACTTAGAGCCAAAATGGTACTTTTATTCAATAGTAAATTATAAATCTATCAAACCAAACATAAAACTCGGCTTTGGAGGAATCAACAGTCTTTTTCCTCCGGGTGGAATCCCATCACCCATGAGACTGGTCTCTCCGCACACGCGAACCAGGAGAGCCCTGAATGAGTGTGGAAACATGCTTTTTAAAGCATGCTTCCCACCTGCCCCTTAAGGTGCTCCGCATTTCATTAATTGGCCCCAATGTTCTTGCTGGCGCCATCTGTGGAGAATCGGTGGTACACCGCCTCCACAACCTGCCCCCTTGGCCTCCAGGGGCGCTGTGCCCGAGACGGGTTGCCACACTCCTCCACCCTTTGATGAAGGCTCGGGGCACCTCTGACTGACCAGCCACCCGGGTCGTGGCTGGATAGGGTGTTGGCGTTGGCCCGCCCCGGCCAGTGTTCCCCCTGGAACCTGTAGGACCGCTTGCCGGAGCGGTAGTCCTGCCCGAAGCGTAGCTGCTCCTGCTGCCGGCGCAGCTCAACCCGCTCCCGCTGGATCCCGTACCGCTCACGCCGGCGCTCAAACCTGATGCGCTGCCGCTCACGCTCCAGGAACTGCAGCTCCATGCATTCGGCGTCCAGACGCCGCTTCTCTACCTCCAGCCAGTTCCTCTTGCGGATCAGGTGCTCCCGGTCCTCCCTCTCTTGGAACTGACGGATGCGATCCCGCCTCTCCACCTTTCGGATGCGTCGCCTCGGCTGGGCTGCCCGTCCAGGTGGCGCTGTTCCCCGTCTGTCCTGACGAGTCTCAATTGGCTGGGGCTGGGGTCTGACGTTGAAGCTCAGCTGTTGGGCGACCTGCCGGTTCTCTTCCAGCTCCTTCATCAAACCCAACAGCTGGGCCTTCAGTGCCTGCCTCTCCCGCAACCAGTCCATGCTTTGGGCCTCGTGTCTGGCGGCAGTCTCCTCCAGGGCCATCTTGTGCTCCACCTTAATCTTCTCCAGCATAGTCCTGCTGGCCACCAGCTCCTCACCTTTCCTCTGGTCATCCTGGAACCTTTGTTCCTTCAGCCGCTGGATGATATGCTCCTTCTCAGCGACGGATTCCACCAACCTGGTGAGGGCGCTGTCTTTGTTGGAGGTGTCCGCCTGCAGCGACTTGATCCTCCCTTTCAGGCTGCCCATCTGCTTCTCCTTGTCCCGAAGCTGTTCCTGCAGGTTCTCCATCCCGTTCTGTAGGTCATTGACCTTCCGCTCCTTAACCTCCAGCATGTCCTTGAGGTCCTGGATCTCCCTGATCAGGGTGCACTTCTCCTCGGGCCTTTCCAGGATCTGCTTGTTGAACGTGGGCCCCTGCTCGAGCCGTTGGACCGCCTCTCGGAGGAGTTGGAGTTCAGTTTCTCTCTGGGTGGCAGCTGCAGCTCTGTTGGGGCTCTGCATCGGGGTTCGTTCATCCATTGAAAAGGAAAATGGTAACTTGGTCGAGCTGCCTCCATTGGAAGTGGGCGTTTACTCAAAAGATGGTCCGTAGATTGGTCGAGCTGCCTGCATTCTCCACCATATGTGGCAACCCGGCTTGGTGAGTGAGCCGCCTCCTTCCAATAAGCACACGAACTGGAGATTACTTAGAGCCAAATGGTACTTTTATGCCGCTTTTCCACCGCACATGTAGCTCGACTCGACACGACACGACTCGACACGACTCGACACGGTAGCAGCACGGGTCCTTTTCCACCGCAAATAGTACCTCCTGGACGTGGGCGGGGTCGGCTGCGCGAAAGGGCCGTGACGTATTTTTGTACGCGACGCAAACAACACCTACGTAACCCACACATGGACAGAACCCACATAACAACAAATGAGGACATCGATGCGATGGTATTCGTGTTCGTATTATTAGCTGGCATGTTGAAGAAGTTGAAGAAGTGGAATATGTTGGCTGCGGCGCTGCTATGGCTGTTACCAGCATGGTTGCCATGTCGCTCTCGTGACTTCGTCACACTCTCTGGCCAATCAGTGGCCGGCCGTCTGCCGACGTCACCTTTTAGCATCGGCTCAGCCGCTTGGAACCTAGAGCGAGGCGGTACTAGAAAAAGCAGCCACTTCAGGTACCAGATACCATGTTTTTGCGGTGGAAACGCAAAAAATGCGAGCTGAGTCGAGTCGAGTCGAGTCGTGTCGAGCTGGTACCAAAGCGGCATTATTCAATAGTAAATTATAAATCTATCAAACCAAACATAAAACTCGGCTTTGGAGGAATCAACAGTCTTTTTCCTCCGGGTGGAATCCCATCACCCATGAGACTGGTCTCTCCGCACACGCGAACCAGGAGAGCCCTGAATGAGTGTGTAAACATGCTTTTTAAAGCATGCTTCCCACCTGCTCCTCAGGTGCTCCGCATTTCATTAATTGGCCCCAATGTTCTTACTGGCGCCATCTGTGGAGAATCTGTGGTACACCGCCTCCACAACCTGCCCCCTTGGCCTCCAGGGGCGCTGTGCCCGAGACGGGTTGCCACAATATATCCCTGAAACCATGGCAGTAGCCAGCTATGAAGACAGCAATGTACTCTGTAATACTGTGTACAAATGCACTTATAAAGTTTTACACAATAAAAAACACACACACACACACACACCACTCCACGCCAATCAGTGATCTGGTAAAAAAATAGTAACGCACGTGTTGTGGTCACAGCAGTCTGCTGTGTTTTCCTCCTCCTGGTCTGCCACTCCCCCTGTCTGTCTCACCTCACACCTGGCCCGCATCTACAATCATGCTCACCTGGTCTTCATCTCCAATCAACCCCCTTCATTAACCCTTGGATTCCCTGCTGTCGGCGCCAGATCGTACTATGCACTACCGTGGTAACTATACGTGCCTGGCTCTAGTGTTACTTGCTACCTCGCTCTCTTACTCTAGTCTCTTGTTGTTTTTGGACCACATCTAACTTTTGTTCCTCTGCCTGCAGTTACCCGGATCACTCTCTCCAGCTCGCCCACCTCGCTCTCCCCCCGGCTCCCTCACCCACTACCTGCTTCCCACCTTGTTCAATAAACCCTTTTTGTTATCCCTTCAACATCGTCTCTCTGTTTGCTCTTGGGTTCAGCATCGTCTAACATAACAGCACAGTGACTTTGATGAGTGACTTTAATCTGATTACTGGTTTGGAAATAGTAACGCGTTAGATTACTCGTTACTGAAAAAAGCGGTCCGAGGCCAGTAACGCGTTACTGGCTTCACTGATAGTGATTGTGGGCTTTTTCAGCCCCCACCTCTCCACCTTATGTCAGAATGACACGTGGAAAATAAACACACACACATGAAATTCTATCTTTGCGACGATCTGATAAAGTAGAAGTGAGAAAGAAGGTAAACTTAAAGGGGCCCTATTATGCCCTTGTTTACTGTTCATTATTTAATTGTTTGACCTCATAGAATTGATTTACAACAATAAGGGGTTGTCTAGCACAGTATTTTTTCTCCTAAAGTTATATTATGTAACATTTCTAAAACTGTTGAGTTTTAATTATACTTATTGTTACCAACAACGTCAAACCCAAAAAATACGTAGTTTTATTCATAGTAAAGGTCTGTTACATTTGGTCGAATGTCAATGTCGTCCTATGCCCTTTACCTCCTATCTTCCGGGGAAACATGTTAAAACAATAATCCAGTAGAGAAATGCTATTTCAATATTATTCTATTCTACGATGTGCAACTCAAAAATAATTCTTATATCAGTCACCAAGCTTTCTGTGTTCAAACAGTAGCAGCTGTATTTGTACATTAGAATAGTAGTACATGAACAGTCTATATTTACCCATGAAATAAACTGCTTAGCTTGTGAGTCTTTATCCATGGCAAAGAACAATAACAAAGGCTATCATTTCCATATTGTCAGGCCATTTAAACAACATCTGTTTAACTTCACTTTTCCTCTATTTAATTCAATGTCCCCTTTTGGGGGACAGACAACCGTTTTTTTCACAAAGCGTTGAGCATAATGCAAGTGGAGAGGTAATGGCACACTCCGCCTGCCTCAATGACGCCAGCACTTTATGTGAGCAGGGAAAGCTTAGCTAAGAGCTTAATAGCTAAAGAGTCAGATTGAAGCCATTCTTTTTTTGGCCTATTTGGGCTTCTAGAGGGTAGGCCCACTACCTTAAAGAGACAGGTAGCGTTTGGGCTACTAGAGGGTAGGCCCACTACCTTAAAGAGACAGGTAGCGTTTGGGCTACTAGAGGGTAGGCCCACTACCTTAAAGAGACAGGTAGCGTTTGGGCTACTAGAGGGTAGGCCCACTACCTTAAAGAGACAGGTAGCGTTTGGGCTACTAGAGGGTAGGCCCACTACCTTAAAGAGACAGGTAGGGTTTGGGCTACTAGAGGGTAGGCCCACTACCTTAAAGAGACAGGTAGGGTTTGGGCTACTAGAGGGTAGGCCCACTACCTTAAAGAGACAGGTAGTGTTTGGGCTACTAGAGGGTAGGCCCACTACCTTAAAGAGACAGGTAGTGTTTGGGCTACTAGAGGGTAGGCCCACTACCTTAAAGAGACAGGTAGTGTTTGGGCTACTAGAGGGTAGGCCCACTACCTTAAAGAGACAGGTAGTGTTTGGGCTACTAGAGGGTAGGCCCACTACCTTAAAGAGACAGGTAGTGTTTGGGCTACTAGAGGGTAGGCCCACTACCTTAAAGAGACAGGTAGTGTTTGGGCTACTAGAGGGTAGGCCCACTACCTTAAAGAGACAGGTAGTGTACTGCAGATGGGGTTGCGAGGGGGATGCTTAGTGGATGCGCACAGCGCTATATTAATTTGGGACATTAAAAATGATAAATGTAGCTCCAATGCTTTGATGAGGAGGGCGGGAGCATATTCATCTGAATTCATATGTTCTCTCTTTCTTGCTTCATTCCAGACTTCATATATCAATAATATTTTGGATATTTTGGATGAAAGCAGTTTTTGCATTGATGAACGGTTAGAGCTCAAGGCTGGCAGTAGCACAGGGTTAATTTTTAAGTTAATTTTTTTTTTTTTTTATTCTAGGGTGATATACTGCAGTTACATAAACATAATACAACAATAGCGCACACTCAAGCACGTAGTGTTTGTGCTTGAATGCAATGGTGAAGCAAGAATAAGCATGATATGCAAGGGGAGGGTAATTACCTGTCCTCAATTACTGTCCTTCCATCTTCCCGTAACCTTATCTGTGTGTGTTTCTTTGTGTGTGTGTGTGTGTGTGTGTGTGTGTGTGTGTGTGTGTGTGTGTGTGTGTGTGTGTGTGTGTGTGTGTGTGTGTGTGTGTGTGTGTGTGTGTGTGTGTGTGTGTGTGTGTGTATGCATCTCTGGGTGTGCATGAACCATCGGCTGTATCACTTGTTGTTATGGGGCTGCTTGACATCTAATTATCCAAACCAGTGGTTTGAAGGGAACAAATACAGTCAGTTAAACATGCTATGGAGGGTCCACAAAAGAGATAAGATAGGTCACACACAGATGAGCACAAGTTCCACAGTTCGAGGTTCATACAAGGCAGCCCTTAGCCGGTGTTGCCACATTCATCTGTTTAAACAGATGAAGGTTGCAGGTATGATGTTATACGGAACATCATCATTCCAGTCGGTTAAGATAGGTTTGTAGTCAATGTATTATTTTTCAATGTATTTTTCTCTCATTTTATCGTTTGCTGCTTATCACTTGACCGGGCGTCGTTCATCTCATAATTTGATGGCTTCACATTATGTCTTGAGGGCATTAAGAGGAAGAAGAAATGAAAGATTTAGTTATGAAAGAAGATTTAAAGTTATCCACCTGGATAAATAAAAGGTCAAACACAAAAAGAAAACGTGGCAAAAGAGAGAGAGAGAAAGAAAGAGAGAAAGAGAGAAGTGTGCCTGGGAGCCCCTGTGAGATGATGCTGTCTGTCCGTGCCCCTAGGGGCCGGATGGTGGGCATTTACATTCCTTAACGATATAGTGGGCACAGCAGCAAAAGGTCAATGTCGACACGCCGACTGCTGCTGCTGGCTAGTGAAGGATAGTCTCTGTCCGTCTGTGTGTCTGTGTGTGTGTGTGTGTGTGTGTGTGTGTGTGTGTGTGTGTGTGTGTGTGTGTGTGTGTGTGTGTGTGTGTGTGTGTCTCCCTCTCTCTCTCTCTCTCTCTCTCTCGCTCTCGCTCTCGCTCTCTCTCTCTCGCTCTGTCTCTGCTGATGCCCTGCTTGTGTTAGCCCCTCTCTACGTGCTGTGCTCTGTCTGCTCTTGGTGCTGTCTGTCTTGTTTTCTGTTTTTTTCCCCCTCTACCCCTCCTGGGGGAAGGGCCTTGCATTGCAGGTTAATGACACACAGACACATCTAAACACACACAGATACGCGCGCGCACGCACGCACGCACGCACGCACGCACGCATGCACGCACGCACGCACGCACGCACACACACACACACACACACACACACACACCCATACACACAAAAGGTGACACAAAAGGCTGGTGAGTCATGATTAGTGAAATTGGGATATTTTATCACTATGAAGACGTTGAAGACGTATTATATATATGTCATACATTTCTATTTAAAAGAAACAGACACCCATTAAAAATATATATATCGCCACTTAATCAATAGCATACGCACACTTCCACCAATCTTTGCGCTTTTGATGGACTTTGGGAAGACAAGAATTAAACATAAATTTGCCAACAGGCATATTAAAACCAGCCAGGTCAGATTTATGCAATTTTTTTTCCCGGTGACCGGGGTTATCAATTTAAATATATAGTCTATTGAGGCACGGGGGCATTGTGCATAATGTTAACTCATCTCATTGTGCTGACTGTATTGATGCACCATAAGCACACTGCCACGCACGGCCACTAAAGCACTGACACAGCGAAGATGTGCACGTTAAAGCGTGACAGCCAAGTTCTCTCCACATTAGCCTTTGCTATAAGGACATATTTTGTAATTAGAGGTGCAGGAACACAAACAGTGTGGTATCCCAAGTCGACAGTGCACACTTGGGAACTCGCGTCGATGCAAAAGCTCTCAATTATGAATTTAATGAATGCTGCCAAAGCCAAGTTATATTCATGCTTTTACTCTAAGAAAACAGCCACCCTTTTGACTCTGGTCTTGATGCAGCAAACAGTAAATTGATTCATCTCCATTTATAAAAGCATCTGCCATTGATTCATTACTGTCTCTATGTAAGGATTCTGATTATTATATTTTACACATATTTTAACGATGATCATTAATGATAGATTATTATCAATTATTATATTTTATATTTTGGATTATTATACAGTATGAGGAGACAGTTAAATAATATATAACTATCAAAACATGCAGAAAATGAGAGGACAGTTTAAGAGATTATTTCAAAACTGTGCAATTGGATTAGCACAATTAATCTAAAGGTTATATTTCACATCTGACTGCTTAACCCACTACACTGGAAGGAATCCATATGAATTTATCCACACACAATGCATTCATGTGGAGTATTATTGCTATTTCTTTGTGGTGCCAAACATTTACATTAAAAGTAGTATAATCTACAAACAATAATATAATAAATGTTAGCGTTCATACATTATTTTAGAATGTATCTATTTGGATGTATCTACATATCTCAGTAATTATTTCAGACAAAAGTTTTGCTAACAATATTGTCATATTACCAATGTATATCTCTAGGAAATGTATCATAAAATAGCCTACCTTAAATTGTTTGACAATTTATGAACTATGTATGTCTTAACAACATTCTTGAAAAAAGGCAATACTTCATGCCAATACCAATGCTGGAATGACTCCTATAGCTTGTCCAAAATTTGGAAGTGGTCATACAAATGCCCACTTCCACCTCAGCTGCAGAGAACTTATGCATTACAGATGAACCAAAATAACACCAAATGCTAAAGTAAACGTTGCTTGTTTGCTGAGATGTAGGTGACGACTGTGTTCTTCTCACTGGACTTAATATAGTCCATCTGCCACCTGCTAACTCCATCAAAGGACACACGTGCACATCCACACACAAATGCGATAATCCATTATTTATTCAATCCACACAGAATTACACAAATACAACAAAAGGCAGGACAAGGGTTGACTGGAAAGGTTAACACAAGCATACTGTGTGTGTGTGATACGCACACACACACAAACACACACACACACACACACACACACACACACACACACACACACACACACACACACACACACACACACACACTCACACACACACACACAAACACCTCCCTTCATGCTCTGTTGTGGAAGAAAAACTGCACAAATGTCCTAAGGAGCAATATTTACTGAAATAAAACCATAAGACTCCCGTGGCAGGGATCTTAGAATCTCTTAAAATGTTTTTATACCTTTTTATTATATGGAAGACTCACCACCCTGGTCGTGGTACAGTTTTATTTATTTTAATTTCAGAAGTTTATAGTCATTGATGAAATGTTGTGTAGTTTGAGAAATGGATAGTTGGATAGTTGCAGTGATTACAAATGTGTATAGAGTATTCTTTTTTTTGTGCAAAAGAAATTGGATTGCTGGAACACATTGCCAAAGTAGGATAGCATAATAACAGAATGCATAGAAAATGGCATTCGATATGTGTTTGTGTGTATGTGTATGTGCGCGCTTTGTGTGCAAAGCAAAACCATTGATTTGACTGAGTAATAAGACAAAATAACAGTACAGAAGAGTGAGAATAAAGAGACTGATAGACTGCCTTGAGCTTTCGAATTCTTACCATGTGCGTATATTCGCGTTCGCGCGCGTGTGTGTATGGTGTCAAGAAGAGCAGATGAAATGAGGAAAAGATTTTTGTGCTCAATACAAAGTCATTCTGTGTCTGTGCGCAATTTATTTTCACTCTGGAGAACTTATGTAACTTCACTAAGAATGCTCTCCGAAAAATCTCTAAGGTGAGTGACATGTTGTTGCTGTTCTTGTCGTCCTTGGTATTCTACTTTTTCCTCATGTTTTTAATTATTGTCATACGTAATGGTATTAGTGGCAGCAGATGGTGTCACTGTTATTACCTTGTTCGGGGCCACAGGCTAGACAGTTACCGATGTCTAGCATGTTACCATGACACTGAGGACCCACGCTGCAGAACCATCTCTCTCAGCACACGGCCTGGAAGACGCCTACTGCAGGAGCCTCGGACGCACTATGGTCTGCGGTAACACACACTGACACACACACACACACACACACACACACACACACACACACACACACACACACACACACACACACACACACACACACGCACAAACACATTGACACGTCACACACACACTGTCCGCTTGTACAGCCCCAACCTTTTCAGATAAACAAGAAAGACACAACTGTAACTTATTCAATAAAATACTTGTTTTTATTGAAGGGAAAAATATGAAACCACAAACGTAAGGCAGTCTTGGTTTGAGGCATTTAATGATGAATGACACAGAGTCTAATGTCCCACAGTCAAGGCTAGCACTGGTCCAAACAGGATATTTCACAAATTGCAGTTTGAGGGGGAAGGTCTTTTCCTATTCCAAGGAAAAGCCATGCGATGGGCAGGGATAAAGTGAACAGGCATTTCCAATTCCTAGCTCTCTAAAGGCCATCCGTTTATGGAACTAGATAGGCATTCTCACTCTACCTCAACTCAAGATTGCCAAAGATGTGTCCAGAGAGATCCATATTGATAAATTACTTGATGGCCCCACGTTTGTTCGTCTGCAGTCAATACCACACAGAACCAGGTTAGATGAAGATTATACCGGAGTAGCTATGCATACTGAGATAATAGCTTAGTGGTACAGAGTGAAAAGTGGTGTGATGATGAGTAGATGCTGCCGGTGTATAATGTTGTTTGTCTGCAGAATACACAACACAAGTGTGCTTTCAATAATTATTCGGAAAATGAATTTGAGTTACTTCGGTCAAAGCGATATTCATGGTGTCGCAATCTTGATGCATTCGGGTTTAACCGTGATGTTAAACATTTGTCTGTTTGAAATGGTGTTCTGGCTGGGGAAGGGTTTGCTTGTACAGGATCCTGAATTAGATGTGCAATCCAACTATTATGCTAGACAAAGATTCCATAGCAGTAAATGAACATTTCAGCAGGAAATGTTAACAGACAGAAGACGTAGAATGTTTGGTATGCTGTTTCCCTGGGACTGTACTTCCCATGGGGATCTGCAGGTAGCCTGTGAGAGTCACTACTATCTGATTGCTTCTCGCACTTCAATGGTTCAATTTCCATCCATGTCCTTTGAAAATTTATTCAAAATGCAAAAAGGATTGCTGATTACGAGTCTGTAGTTCAGTCTAGTGATGTTAAGCTAAACATTAGTTATAACATTTCACAGAGACGTTATCATTGGACGAACAGGTGTCTTTCATAAAAAATTATGATGGGTCTGCTCTAGAAGTCTGTTGTGAAAATGGTCTTATGAAGTGCTCGGCATTGTGTTAGCATTGTTACAGTTGACTTTGGTCACAACTTGACTTAATCACTCAAACGGTATTTACAATTTTTTTACATGGCCAGGCATATCAAGACCTATCACATAGAGCGGCAGACCTGAGGGATGGATAGTGGTCTGGGTCATTTTTAAGAAATGAAACACAAACTCAAAAAGGGAAATATCCCACAAGCACAGGCCACCACTCGGTTAATAGCATTCTCTGCTCTTACAGAATTACAGTTATCAATTTTCCGCATGTGACATTAATGGCGCTATACTCTACCCATTCTAGAGTAGATATGCCCGGCGGTCCATGGTATATCCCTGCAGAGGAGTGGAGCTCATCGGGGACACAGGTATATTATTAAAGAGGGAGATTCCACATCCATTCATTGATATCATTTAAAAACGTGTAGATCTTGAGTGGTTGATAGTAGCAGGAATGGATGAGAAATTAAAAGGCAAAAGGGAAAGGGATACATTATTATATATTACAAGAATTATATATAAGAGCTATTAAACCTTTCAATTTTTCGAATATAATCTGTCCTCCTCCTGTCATAATATTCATCAAATGTCCTGCAAACATGCATGCTCTTTTTTGGGCTTTTTTTGTGACAATACAAACAATTCCACAGCCTACATAAAGTTTTCTGACTTCATTTATCTAATTGAGGGAAAGGCAGATCGAGTTAATTGTATATCTTTTCATCCTCCGGGTAGAGTTTCATCTAGTTGCATTAGAAAGCACAACCTAACACAGAGGCATAAATATGCCAAGAATACTCTCAAATAATCCCAGTGGAAGAAGGCAACATTAAAGATCATATTCTTTTGTCAGGATTTTCTCTCACTGTGTAGAAAATCATTAAATTGTTTTAGGTGAGCGTATAATTCCAGCAGCATTCAACACAGACCCAAAAAAGGGTCAAGATTGTTTGAAACTTTTGAAAAAACGACATCTTCCCTTAGAAGATGTTTATTCTTAAAGCTATAATCAATTTAAATAACCGAACTGATCGAATTGTGTTGCTTTCTATAAAGTAAAAGCGTGACGGCAAAAAATGCTATCCCTTTCTCATCAATCTTCTCCCTATCCAACACTAAACACCCCAAAACACATGGATTTTATTCTTACAAAAGCCTGCAATACATTTCCTCTTGATCTATTTCCACATCAGCCTTATGGCATATTTTACAAAGTCACTGCTCCAGCATAGGAACAGTGACTTCTTCACCACCACCTTCATGTTTTATTTATAACATTATTGTTATTGTGGAATTCAAAGCTATTACTCAGACCCTTTGATGTGGGACTAAAAATGGACGCTTTGTCAAATGTAATCCTAATTGTGCATGGCTCGTGAAATGGGACTTGATTTAATCTCCCTTAATTGCCAGTAGGGGAGGCGACATATTTGCATATTCAAATAATTCATAAGTGGCCACTTTTGTCTACAAAGTTCAACCAGGGTTTATGAGTTGGTCCTCTGTGAGTGCAGGTCTGGGTGTTTAATGTGTTAACTGGAGCAAGCAGTGAATTAAGCTCTTCCCCTGGTAGGCTGAAAGGGCCCATTGATCATAGAAATAGGACATTAAAAAGGCAGAGTGACTCTAATATCACACACACGGGCTGTCTTTTGCCAGTCCCTGTTGGTAATGACTTGACTGAAGAGTTCTTAGGTTATACCATCATACACACATAATAACCATTCTTGCAAACCATTTCATGTCATATCCATGCCCTTCTTTGAAGTTCAAATTTCCTGTTGAGTAAGCAGAACAGATAGTGATAATTGAACAATGTTTAATTTGGTATAATGTATATAACAGTAACATGTATATCCCATTAACATGTATATCCCTTTAACGTGTGTGTGTGTGTGTGTGTGTGTGTGTGTGTGTGTGTGTGTGTGTGTGTGTGTGTGTGTGTGTGTGTGTGTGTGTGTGTGTGTGTGTGTGTGTGTGTGGGTGGGTGGGTGGGTGGGTGGGTGGCAAAGTTATAAAATCTTCTGGAACTGCCATCGTTTTTTCTTTTTGTTGTACATTTAATTGAGCCTTCACTGGTTATTAGGGCTGGCCCGAATACCATTTTTCAGGCTTCGAATACTCGTTGGTTTTTCCGAGCGAATATTCGAATACTCGTTCCAGAAAAACAAACCATCAAAAACAACATTAATAATCCCTATATACTCCCTGGAACCGATTTTGACAGTATCTGCATATTTTGTTGAAGATTTAATAGCTTTTGAATGTTAATTAGTAGGCCCAAGTAAGTTGGAGGTCCTTACTTTTTCCCCGTTGAAGCGAACAGCTGTCGTTCCGTTCCAAATCAGCTGTCCTCTGCCATCTCAGCCGTTAGGGGAGCTTTTCAATCCATCCTGCAACGTGCATCTTTTCAGGGAATTTGTACAATAAATCCATAACATATACCGAATATTTATTGTCTTATGTGTCCATATAACATCCATTATATTGACCGGGTATTCCCAAGACGCTCACGCTCTTCAGCAAGCCAGTCACAGTTGATTGGCGCAGCGCTGTAAAGCGAACGTAAACAAACAACTAAGCTAAGGTTAGCATCTCGCTAAGCATTACTTTTCCTCCCAAGATCCCGCTAATGTTGTGTTGTAAAGTGAAGGGAAACATATCTATTCTTCCTCCACCTCTCTCGCTTCTCTGCTTGGTGTCGCTTATAGTTTGCCTCCCTCGCTCTGGTAATATGGAGGTAGATTTGTGTCTTTATTATGCAATCAAAAATAATAGGTTTGAGAGCAAAACTTTCCACACTGCAATCAAAAAATAGGTTTGAGAGCAAAACTTTCCACACTGCAAGCAAAAAATAGATTTGAGAGCAAAACTATCGACACTGCAATCAAAAAATGTTTTATTACAAGATAAATTAATGTGATAAAAAAAATATTAATGGGAATCCAAAAGTTTTGTTTGCAAACCTAAAAGTTTTGTTTGCAATTCCAAAAGTTTTGTTTGCGAATCCTGAAGTTTTGCTTGCGAATCCAAAAGCTTTGCTTGCTGTTGAGCTGAAAGCCGAAAGATGTAAGACACGTCTCTATTGGCCAGTCTCGATCGGAGTGACAGCTTGGCAACATCCACAGTTAGTAACAAGAGAGGAGGTTCTATTTCATGTAGGCTACGCCGTCTAGGCTTCGCCTTATGGGCTTGTCCCATGCGCGCGCTTGCACGCCCTGAAAATTCTGTAGGCCTCCCTGTCAGCCGACAAGGAGACCATGGCAGAGGAGAGCAGGGCGATGTTGTTGACCGCCGCCGCGGATTGAGAGGCACAAACGAACACCCTGTCCGTCAGGCCGACAATCTGCTTCCGGAGGTGGTCGGGGGGCAGCGACTTCTCGGATGTTGCCAAGCTGTCACTCCGATCGAGACTGGCCAATAGAGACGTGTCTTACATCTTTCGGCGTAGGTCCCGCCCACGAGATTCAGCTCAACAGCAAGCAAAGCTTTTGGATTCGCAAGCAAAACTTTAGGATTCGCAAACAAAGCTTTTTGATTCGCAAACAAAACTTTTGGATTTGCAAACAAAACTTTTGGGTTTGCAAACAAAACTTTTGGATTCCCATTAATATTTTTTTTATCACATTAATTTATCTTGCAATAAAAATTTTTTTGATTGCAGTGTCGATAGTTTTGCTCTCAAATCTATTTTTTGATTGCAGTGTGGAGAGTTTTGCTCTCAAACCCATTACGTTTGATTGCATAATAAAGACACAAATCTACCTCCATATGGTAACGTCAGGCACGTGAAAAAAACAACAAAGCTCCGAATACTGATTTAAGCTTCGAATACAAATTTCCGAACGAGTATTCGAATATTCGAATAATTCGGGCCAGCCCTAGTGGTTATGCAGGTAAAGGGTGGCTCCATGGTGGCGAAATGTTGGAGGTGATTGATCGTGGTGTTCAGGCTGGCGTGGCCTATTGGTATAGGAGGCATTGGGAAGGTTGGTCAGGGACAGCAATGAGCAGAGTTTACTTGTTTTCATCACCGTTTGATCGAGGGTTCAACCAGCTGGGTACGAAAATATACACACAATTAATTGTTCATGTTGCATTACAATCCAAAGCTGAGTCAACTGACATAAACGACCTGAATTGGATTTTGTCTCCGTTCTTTCACTCTTTTTCTGCAGGCATATCTGCAGCCAAAGTGTGAAGCAGAACTATGGGGGAGCTCCTATGGCGGTGGAGGAAGCCTCCACCTCAGTCACAGAGGATTGTACAGTTAAAGCTCAGCCTCAAGGCTAATGGAGGTCTTAACCTGATCGGCTCTAAGCTTAATATACAGAAAAACAATTTATAAACTCAAATCCAAATATATCCTTAAATACTGCCTAACAAAGCTTTGCACTTTATAATATAGATATATTTTTATTTTTTTTACTAATTCGTTTGGATCCTGATTTCCTTTGCTGACATTAACTATTGGCATTCTGACCTTTTTTTTATTAGCCCCATGCTGCATAGCCTATCTTCATCCCAAATATATCAAGGAAGACATCCAGGTATAAGTCTATTCTGTCATTTGTTTAATAAATCATCTCCATCACCAGATCTCCCTGGCTAAATATGAGGGACCTTTTCTTAATGGTGATGATCACTGTATCACAGAAACAGGGGAGAAAGGGAACCATTTGATCATTGGTACATGATGTCATTTAGAGTAGCTCTTAATAGGCTGACTGCTGTCTCCCTCCGCTGTTTGGACGGCGTTACAGAACAACAGATCTCCGTGAGGCTGCCAGAGGCCCTGGTTGACTTTCACAACAGTCTCTGCCACCACTTTTGAAGGGCTGTGGTAGGTGGAAATGTCCTCCTCAATCATTTGCCTCCATTATGTTGAGGATTGCCTTTTCCTTCTAGCTTGCTGCTTTAGGCATAAGGTGTGGGCCAAAGAGAAAACTTCAAAATCTCTTCAAGTGAGTGTTTTAGTTTGGTAATGCCCCCAGATTGACAGCAATAATTAACCAAACAATGGCTAATTATCGTGATGAATGTGACTTAATGATAAAAAGGGCTATTAGTGTAGTCTGGAGAATGAATCACCAATTTGGACCAAGAGTCTGTCTTGCATTTTCAAACCGGTTGTTTACGTCCCACGTCTGAAACAAGAAGTGCTATCCATCGTCAGCATTAGATTGTATTCCACAATTGACTCACAAATTCACTCATCGTTCTAATTCAACATGATGGTCTGTTAACAACACTAGTGTTGAAGAGAGGTCATTGAGAACACTCATGGAAGAACTTCTTCTGAACAGAAATGGTTGTTAGGTTTGATTGACACTTGTCTGAGACAGAGTCTTACCTTAGCTACATTTTCGCCTTCGGTCTCCAGAGCAGACTCCTAACATTTCAATAACCGCAAGAAATATTTATTTATTTGTTTGGTTATTTGCTGCATTGTGTAACGAGTTTATTCATGACTATCGGACAATAATGATGAAGTTATCATTTAAAATGTGTATCATCCATGGGCGTAGCAACCACTAGGTTAATAGAGATTAGCCCAAATGTTGTTTGAAACACCTGAAATACTTACAAAGCATATCGAAAACAATGGCCGGCACAGTACGTATTTGCCCGGATTTCCGTTATCCAGACTACACCGGAACCCCAGCAATATTGCACGTTGTCATCAGAGTAGGGCTGCTCGATTATGGAAAAAATCCTAATCACGATTTATTTTGGTCAATATTGAAATCACGATTATTCAAACGATTATTTTTGAGTTTTAAAACATGATGTATTTATACAGCATGTGTCTCCCAAAAAACACCTTGTAACGGAGATCTTTCAAATATCACCTTAAAAAAAATCCGAAAATGGTCAAAAAGAAAATATTCAAATCTAAAATAATGTAAGAGTCCATCTGTTCTGCACTTTCTGTTGAACTTTCTATAAAATAGCTTGACACTAAAATCGAAATCGCGATCAAAATTCGAGTAATCGCCCAGCCATACATTAGAGGTAAATCGTCGTCAGACGATAGCTAATGGATTCTGAGATTGGTGTTAAAAGCAAAACATTTGCTACAACAATGGTTTGCGCCACTGTTTTTGGCTTCGCTGAGGCTTCTTCAAGGATCCTATAAGCTTGACTCTGTAAAGCTTTCACTTGGTTTATGTGGACTGGGAAAGAGAATAAAGGTTTCAAAAATGTGCATTCAGAAAATTGGCTTGTGATCTTAAAACAGCTAATGACAAGCAGCTGCTGCTGAGGTCAGAGCAAAGTTAACCAAAAAGAAAGAAATTCTTCCTTGGTGCTCTCAGGCTCCTCGCCCGCAATCCGCCATTTTCTATGGCTCTAGAGTTTAAATTCAAGGCAGTTTGCCAAAGTGCAATGCTTATAACCCTTTATTAAAATGTTACAGTTGCAAACACCCAGGCCGATGGGGTGCATTTGAAGGATAAGTTCACCCAGAGCATAATACAATACTATTTCTTTAACATAATGCTCAGACTATCTGTCCATCTAGATTTGTGTTTGTCTGTGGCTGAAATCCACTGCCGGTCGCTCTGCCAATAACCTAATGTAATGCTGAAGAATGTCTCTTTGTTTCTGCTGCTCAAAGTACTACAAGAGAAAGGATAGATAAATCTGAAAGGTACACATATCTGAGGGCACTGAATTCTTCTTTTACAACCACGGTTTAGAAATGAGTATCAGCAAACTATTGCATAAATAAACCACTTTTTAAATAATGAGAAATAAATCTGAATATATATAAATGTTTTTCAAAATTAAAGTGCAACGAAGTCCTGTCTCTACACAATCAGGCACCATGTCCTTAGAGTATATGGTACATGAGCATTTTTATTAACAGCATCTCAGAGTTAATTACTTTCACAAAAACCAAGATGCATCCTGTCTACAATCTATCGTCAAACTTCCATTGCTTTTAATTAACTGATGTCTACTGGTGTATGACGGATCAAAAACAGCAATGTCGGCACACTGGGACTTGGACCTGCAGTAAGATAAATTTTGTCGTACTGACTCTCAGTATATATTTTTTGCTGATTGTCTGTTGTCCGCCTGTGTCTTAAACTCATTAATACATTTTTGTATAAATATATTGTACCATAATATGGATAATAATAATAATCTACAACGCTGAAAGGATCTTTATCACTTCAAACATATATTTCTATAAGACATATACACTCTGGAATTTGAAATCCTATTCAATATCGAATGGGATGATAAACAGCTTTCCATCTGTAATACGCCATGCTCTAGCTATTGAACATATAGAGTCAGGAAAGAAACAAAATATCATAAACTATCAAAGCATAGATGTTCTTTAAACATAGGAATACAATAAATGCACCATGAAAATATATTTTATATGTATAGGCCATCTATAGTAAACATAGAACTTCATAAAATATCATGATTCTAATTTTGAACATACATAACTTTCTCTTTAGCAACCTCATACTACAAATCTGTCAAGACAACCCTCAGCTGCAGGGCCTATGGACCATTCCCAATAGACACTCTCAGAGTTGAGCTTCAGAGGATGTGTCAGGGCATCCATTATGCATTTTGCCTGCTCTTCATCATGCCCACACCTCCTCATAAGAGTCCTTTGCGGTTTCCCTATCATTTCACCATGCGGGAGACATCACCTTCTGCATCCTAATCTTCCAGATGTTGACGATGTTGATGATTTTGTTGAGAGTCAAGCTGTTGAGCTTTAGATCGGAGCCGACAGGCTAACAAAGTGAAGACGTGAAAGCTGCCAACAGGTCAACAGGTTCACGTAGTGTTGATTGGCTTCTCCAATGTAAAGTGTTTACCCCTTAGTATAGGCCTGAAAGTCCTTTGAGTATTCTTCCGTATATCGCCAATCTCTTGCACTTTTCTCATAAAAAATCCCCATTTCATTGATATTTTCTTCTTAATGATGATAATTTCATAAAATATAATATTTAAAATATAATAATAAAATATTATATTTTATTTTCTTCTTTATTCCTTACAGGTCTCCCAAATCAAACTCTAAGGAAGCTTCAGCTTCTTCAGAATTCTGCTAGAGTTCTAACAAAGACCAAAAAAATTGAACATATTACACCAATTCTTAAATCGTTACATTGGCTTCCTGTAGGTCAGAGAATTTATTTTAAAATCATGTTGCTAACCCATAACTCCCTACATGGTTTAGGCCCAAAATATTTAACTGACATAAGCCATTACATAAGCCTTCTAGACCACTAAAATCTTCTGAGACCAATCTGTTAATTATCCCCAGAGTAAACACGAAACATGGGAAAGCAGGATTTATTTACTATGCAACAAATAGTTGGATTAAACTCTCAAAGGACTTGCCCCAACTCTGAGCACCTTTAAAACAAGACTGAAGACTTTTATGTTTGCTTTAGCTTTCTGCTAAATCTTAAATACATTGCACTTTCTAAAAAGCTTTTTTAACTTTGCCTTTATCTTCTATGTTATTACTAAAATGCCTTTTTAACTTTTCCTTTATTTTCTAGTTTACCAGAAAAAATACATGACCTGATGCCAGAGAGAAAGGATAAGGGTTTGAGATCCAAGTTCTGTCTGGGTTAGAGTCCTAAAATCTGGGTTGGGTCCCAGAGAAAGGACCAAGTTTCTTCAGGTCGGGTTGGAGTCCCAGAGAAAGACCTGAGTTCTGTCTGGGTTAGAGTCCCGACGTCTGTCTGGGTTGGAGTCCCAGAATAAGGCCTTTGGTTTGTGGTTAGAGTCCCGACGTGTGTCTGGGTTAGAGTCCTAGAATCTGGGTTAGAGTCCTAGAATAGAGTCCTTGAATAGAATTAGAGTCCTAGAATAGAAATTGACTAGAATCTGGGTTGGGACCCAGAGAAAGGACCAAATTCTTTAGGTTGGGTTGGAGTCCCGACGTGGGTACCAAATTCCTTTAGGTCGGGTTAGAGTACCGACGTGGGTATCAGAGAGACTGTTGATATGATCTTAAATACATTGCACTTTCTATTTTACAAATTTCTTTGGATATGTTTTCTTTTACTTATCTATTATTTTATTTTATTGTATGACAATGTTTATATGTGAAGCACTTTGAGTCTGCCTTGTGTATGAACCCCATATAAATAAAGTTGCCTTGCCTTGCCTTAATAAGAACTTATATTTGCAACCTTGTAGTGTATGAGAAATCTACTAGAAAGGGCAATTAGAAATCTTTCCATTTGCCATGCAATCATTTTTCATAGATTCTCATAGGTTTGCTCTTCTCCTTTACTGAGAATTCTGTCCATTTTGTCAATCTTTTGAGGTGCTTTCTGCTGGCGTTCCATGGATCTATAGCAGGGATGGGCAACTTTCATGATAAAGAAGGCCACATTTTTCCTCATAACCATCAGAAGGCCTCATGACTAAACGTAAGCTGAGAGAAGCTACAAAATTTAGAATTTGGTAGATATGATATCCTGTATTCTGTTGCATTTTGGGGATGGCCACTGCCTAAAAAATCTATGCATGGTATGTTAATTGTACCAACATATATTAATTTCATGTTTTCCATGAAAGTATTTTTATCAATGCAAAAGGCTCACATACATCATCATTCAATGATGTCACAAAACTGAAAAACAACACAAGAAACAACTCAATGAACTCAAACCCAACAAGCATGATATTCATTGCAGTTGTAGTAGTTGTAGTGGCAACTTAAGTGGAAATCTTTCATGACTGATATTGTTTCTAAGCAAACTAGACACATGGGTTTTCCTTTGAATTCTATGAACAGATAATCTGCTTCACATCTTTCTTGTTCCTTTTTTTTAATTATGTGCGGGCCTGACTGGGTGAGGATGCGGGCCGTATGCGGCCCGCATGCCGCCAGATGCCCATCCCTGATCTATAGTAAATCATTTGTTTTTCCGTTGCCACAAATTCATCAAGGGCACTTTGGCTTTACACTCACATGTTGTTGGGACAAAAGCCGTCTTGTTGATCTGCTTTTTAAAGAGTGTCTCATAATTTGTGCTTTTATCTTCTGCCTCTCTGAGCACCATCTGATGAGTGAGCAGGGTAAAAATGGGCTTTATCCGGCACCGTCCTCAACCTTTGTGTTCAATCAGCATGCTTCATTCATAAAATTTGAATTTATCTGGACGGCAATGAATAACGACGAAGGGGGTCATTGAGTCTATTTTTTTAATCTGAAGTGATGCTCAGGTCAGTCAAATATTTTGCCTGACCTCACGTCCTGCAACTTACAGGAAATGTATTTTCTTTTTCAATATTATTCTCCATAGGTATTCACATGCATCCGTTCTTCCTGCATTCTAGCTTCTTCTGACCTCAAACCGATCATAACATCTTCCTTTAAACACTAACTCCCATCTTTTAGGCGCTAATATAACAGAATTCATTTCTGTTCAATTGTATGTGGTATCCGAATGCACACAAAAAGTAAAAGATCCCTTGATCAATGCAATCTTTAGATGTAACCTTTAAATGGCCATAACTTCCATTGTTCAAATTAAAACACAGATTCGCCGTGTCAGGGGCTTTAAATATGCCGCCTCACTACTTCTTTATCCCTTCGTCTGACACCAGTTCTTTTTCTCCCTACGAATGCCATGTCATTAGGAATGCGACACAAACGCCGACATTATGCAAAGACGGAGCAGATGTTTCCCTGTCAATTATGAAAGTGGAACCACACGTTTCAACTTTTTCAATAGGTTGTTTGAAAAAAGTAAAAAGTCTCCACATTAACTCCAGTTCAACAAGTTAGCAAGACGCGTTATGTAACCACTCTTATTCCTGAACTGTAAGACCTAAGTGGCTACATGGGGAAAAAAAGTCTACCAAGGAGGCTGACCATACTAACAGGGGAATGCTTAGCCTTTTGGCTCCCGTGAGAAGGATCTGGAAAGGGCACATTCTCCATCCCTCAAAACACATATTATGTCTCAGATGTGAAGTGAACTTCACCGAGAGGTTAATAATTCAACGGGCCAGTGTGGGGTGGACCTTTAATACAGACATAATGATCCGCGCGTAAAGTTGCCTGCTACTTGCGCGGGCTGTGCTCGCCTATTGAAGGCAGCCATTGAAGATAACCTTCTGGCTGAGGGTAGCATAAAAGTATACACTTTGGTCCGGGACAGAGATCATATCTTTTAATTAAACTGCCTCCTCGTTAAGACAAAATATATAATAATAATAACAATAGTAATACAATTCAATCTCTTGTGTGGGATTCCGCTTGCGTTTTCTCTGACATTTCATGGCTACTGGAAGTTTGCTGCTGAGCCAAAATGATAGAATTTACATTTGGTTTCAGCAGATTAAGAGTAGTTGAGGTTTATTAGCGTTTTGCTGTTATTACCAAGGGCTCAGCAAAGCCCTGCTGGAAAGAAACTTTTATAATAGCATTGTTAACATTTTTCTCTCTATTCCACGTGGCATTGACATGCATTAGGCAGCAACAGAGGCCGTCCAAATAGATTGTCAATGTTTTTATTTTCCTCAACTGTCAAAAGCATTGTATCTCAAAGGCCCTCTGGGGAGTATGTGCAAACATCTACGGTTTTTACATTGCTTAACACTCCACTCTGCCCGGTAGGAGTGTGCAGTGTTTGGGAGTGCTCTCTGTGTTCAGCAGCTGTACTGAATGGTTGCGTTGCGGTGATGGTGAGTTTAAGCCGTCTGCGTGTTATGATGCAAACGTCACAGTAAACGCAAGAGTCCTTTCTGTCTTTGGTCAGCCAGGGAGGAGACATCTTGACGACCAGCAGGATTTAAAGTGTCAGTGTAGCAAGCTGCCTGGGCTAAACCACTTTTCACATTGTAAACACAGCGAAGTGCAGCCGTGTAGAACCGGACACAAGCTCATTATTTTGTCATCCAGGATGGGATGCTAAATTAAGCTATGTGTTATTTCCATGAAACAAGTCATATTCCTAAATGGAATGCATTTTAATGAGCTTTGAAAAGGAGGGCGAGACCAATGCTTGTCCTGGCATGACAAAAACACAGTGGACACTTTAATGGTAAAGGAGCAATTACTTCAGTACTGCTAACTAATCATTTAGAATAATAATACCAAAAAGACATACCTTGTGTTGTGTGAACATGTTGTATTGTTTTGTTTGATGACATCCCCGAGGGAAGTGGTCCAGTAATCATGTTTAAGTTCTCGGTTAGGAATTAGTTCACAGCTCTTTGTTGTGCACCTAGATGGGCAGTTACGCTGCTGATGTTCACATCATTTGTTAATCAGAGTAGCATCGCCTTCCAAAGCGGATGGAATCCATTGCGTTTCAAATAGCAATATCCAGCTGTCTGACACACACAGCTGCTACTTTCAAGATGTACCATATTAAACTACCAGCGTGCAGTGGGGATGTATAATAATCTTCTGAAATAGATCGCCCTGTGACGTGGTTTGTTATGGAGTGTGAAGTTTCAAATCGGCTCACGGTTTTCGTTCTCTGTATTTACACTCTCCCACATTCCACATTTATATATGCAGCCACACACACCAACACCAAATTGCTCCACCTGGATAATACATCAAATATTGGATTTTATGCTGCCTCAGCGATGCCAACGTATTTCAAAGGATCTGCTCATGTGGTCTTAAGTGTTACTACCAAAGGATCCCATTCAATTCCCCTGTTGAATCTTCTCCATAGGATCTATTCTTATGTACAGCAGGGCCATTACCTTGTCTTAACTGCTACACTCACCTCTTTTTAACCTGACCTTGACAGTCATCTTGCTCATGGATGCCTTAAAAAATATATATTCTGGCAGGAGAACCAACAATCGCTGTGTGGGTCGACTACGGAGGTGCTTGTGTGGTAAAAAGGGTAAAAAAGAGATAAGAACCCAGATCTCCCAAGGCAAAAGCTACTACACAGGGGCATCTGCCCTTGGAAAAAGAAAGAATTTGGTATAATCATTTGTTTATCGTTCTGGCCTACACTACAAACAGTTGCATAAATTCAGCCTGCATTTTTCCTTGCGAAAATTGCCAACTTCTTTTATCTTTTCATAACTGTTGGATACTCATTGCCATTCAGCCCATGTTTTCTTCTCATGTATTGCAATCGTCCTGATTTAAAAGTGCCCTCTCAGTTTTTATTGCAGAGCGCAAAGGAAGCCATTCCATGTGTTGCATGTCGTCCAGTATGCCACAAAATTCGGAAAATGGGCTCTGAACTTTTGATTTAAGACTTGTGTCCAGGAGTGATATTGGAGGGAGAGAAACTGCCCGGCAAACTGACTTTCTGGTGAGTAATATATGTAATCCACCTCATATTCCTCCTCTTGAGATTGGACATATGAAATTGGACACGACAGACTTCCCAGCATCCCTAGTTTCAGGTTAGAAGTTAGCGGGAAAACTTTGGCCACAAAAAAGTACCACAACCTGGCTTAGCTAGAGGACATTATACAACCCGGTATCACACGATTTCGTGCTCATGCGCACAAACCCTATTAATCTATTGAATCGTGTCCCAGATTACGATTGTCCGAGTTTTTTTGTGCTACACAGAACGAAATGTAAACCAATGCATTCTGAATGGGAGCCTTCTCCGACAATTGACGTGCTCCACAAAACGAAACGAGAGAGAGAAAGAGAGAAAGGGAGGGTCAGAGAGAGAGAGCGAGAGAGAGAGAAGCTTCAGAACGGGTGAGCGCAGATAGTACAGTGCACCCTCTAGTTATATATCTGTATATATTATTATCTAGTTATATATTTGTCAACATTTCTGATTTGTAAGCAGACCTATGGAAGCCCATTCCCGCCACAGGAAAAAAAAAAAACACCACAAACTATCTCATAATTATGAGATTAAAAGTCATAATAACGAGATTTAAAGTCATAATTACGAGATTTAAAGTCATAATTACGAAATTTAAAGTCATAATTACGAGATTTAAAGTCATAATTACGAGATTTAAAGTCATAATTACGAGATTAAAAGTCATAATTACGAGATTTAAAGTCATAATTATGAGATTTAAAGTCATAATAACGAGATAAAAAAGTCATAATAATGAGATTTAAAGTCATAATTACGAGATATAAAGTCATGACAGTAGGCTGCATCTAGATGGTTTACACTAAGATCAGTGTCGTAACGTCATGGAGTTGGATCACCACATTGAGCAATATTTCCAAAGACGATATACAAATGATGAAATTCTGGCAGTATTGGCTGAGGTGCATGGGGTAGTGCTGAGCAAGCGGACACTTGAAAGGATTCTGAGAGAGAAAAGATTGTGGCGCAGGAAGGGCAAGACAGATGTGGCCGAGGTGGCAGCTTTCATTGAAGCGCAACTCCAAACGTCTGGGCAGTGTCATGGCTACCGTTGGATGTACCAAAAATGTTGGATAAATGGCATTATTACCGACAGGGAAACAGTACGTGTTCTCTTGCGGCTGTTGGACAGTGAGGGAGTTGACCTGAGATCAAGAAATAGACTACGGCGGAGAGTATATCACAGCCGGGGTCCCAATTACGTCTGGCACATTGACGGCTATGACAAACTTAAACCGTATGGGATCTGTATAAGTGGATGCATAGATGGTTTTTCTAGGAGACTCATCTGGCTGGAGGCATACAAAACTAATAATGATCCGAACGTGATTGCTGGTTATTTCATGGATGCTGTACTAATAGCTCAAGGTTGCCCTGAACGATTACGGGTAGATTTAGGGACAGAAAATGTTCGTTTGGCCGAAATGCAAAGATTCATGCACTTTTCAGAGGGTCAACTTGAAATCGAACATGTCACATTTGGTCCAAGCACTGGCAACCAGCGCATTGAAAGATGGTGGCTGACATTACGCAGTCAGTGCGCCCAGTTTTGGATGGACTTTTTCGATAAATTGAAATCGGATGGATACTTCGCTGACACCTTCCTGGACAAGTCATTGGTCCAGTTCTGTTTTCTTTCCACAATTCAGGTAAGTTTCACTATTCACTGCTTTATTTTTGTCTGTGGCTTATTCTTATTTGTATTATTTTATTTTTATTGTTACACTATACTATTGATTTGGTTTTACCAAAAAAGTTAAATACAAGAACCACACATTGCTTTCTGTCTGCAGGAAAGCTTTTTCATGCAATTCATTGCATTTCATTTGTATTCACTTTGAGCCTTGTCTTATCAGGCAGAACTGGAGGAGGTCGCATTCATCTGGAATGAGCACAGGATGCGTCGAGTGCACAACTCACGAAGTCCTCATGGCCGTCCATCCATCATCCATGCAGTGCCTCAACTCTACGGGGCCACGGACTACCTGTATCGCCCAAGTCTGGAGAAGATCGAGGCCTGCTTGGGGGAGTGTGTTTACAAAGACTTCCCATGTGATGAAGATGTGTTTCACATTTGTGTGGGGCTTATGTCTGAGCATGGCCTTGAATTAACTAACGACGTGTACAAGACAGTAGATCTGTATGTAAGACTTAGACAGCTAATTAACAATGAATTGCTACAGCCTTAAAAGCAGGGGTAGTTGTTTGTGCTAGATGAGCTGCAGTAGGCCTAATTCAGCATTAGGCCTACTGCAGCTCATTTAGCAAAACTTAACTTGCACCTATTTGTAACTAGAGTAGGCTTTAACTGGTTCTGCAACAATACAAGCCTAACAATATACTGTGTGTCTTAACCCCTTTTTTCCAATCGTTGTAGTGTCTTTAACATTAAGTTGACATTTCTACTGCAAAAATAAATATATTTGATATAAACATTATACTTAATATATTAATCATGCGTCAATATTGATTATTGGGAAATAACTAAACAGTTAGCCACAATTTAATGAACTTTTATTATTTTATTATCTTCCCATAAAACAGCTTTAGAAAACAACATAAGTATTGCTGGGGATATATATAAGCTGCTGATGGCAGCTGAAACGGCTAAACGATGTATTGGTGGTGATAACTTTAATACATTACATTAATACAATAGTTCATTATATAATTAAATATTTACACATTAAATATAATCTAGCATCTCAAAGTCTCTACATTAAATCACATTACATTATATAATTTCCTATTTACATATAATCCAGCATCTCAAAATCATAAAATTAAGTAATCTCGACATGAAGAGGCTGTTGATGGCATCTGAATCTGCTAAACTATGTATTGGTCGGGATGACTTCAAGACATTTCATTAATACAACAGTACATATAATAACATATTTACATAATCCAACATATCAAAATATGTACATTAAATCTCATTACATTAATACATCAGTACATTATATAATTTCATATTTACATATTACATATTGCATTAAATCATCTTGACATGAGGAGGCTGCTGATGGCAGCTGAATCAACTAAACTATGTCCATTGCCCACACACCACTCTCCAATACTTTGTTCATTTCGTGTCTGAAATCCGGGTAATTGTCATAATCAATTGGCAACTCCAAGTAGCATCCACATGTGTGGGCGATGGGCCGTCTCTGCATACCTTGCAAATTCGTGAAGCTCAAAGTAATGGTCTTACCAAGAAACAAATCAGAGCCAGTGCAAAACCGAAGGAATAGAGACAGGTGCTGTGCGTCAGATTCTCTAAGGTAAGTGCTAAGATGCTTTCCTATGTTCTTCTGCTGGTCGTTCATAGTAGTGGGGTAAGAGATAGACCTAATCACCTTCCTCAGTGTTGGATGAAGATTTACATACGCTTCTGAAATGCCTTCCAAATCTGACCTAAAGGGTGCAAGCACCTTGCTCCACTGCTCTAGGACAAAGGCGGGTTCTTGAACCAGCTTTTGGTGGGCAAGCTCCTCCAAGAGCTGTTCAATATTATCAGCGGTTGGCATTCTTCGACAGCTGTGGAGATCCATTACTTCAATCAATTCTTCCTGATCCACACTTTCAAAATCTGAACGGCAGGATTCAAACACCAATCTCTCTGACTCTGTGACATATTTCAGGAAGCAGTCAACAAGACTACTCTTCACACTTCCCAGGGCAACTTTCTCCAAAATTACTGGGGCTATTTTTATAGGCAGGTACTTCTCTTTTTGCCAACCCATTGCTATTATTCTGCCAATGCTTTCCCACTGCTGCTTACCAAAATCATGGCGTAGAAAAGGCACCTTGAAAGCATTTCCTAAAGTGCATTGCTCATAAAAGTCCAGCCAAAATTCAGTTAGCACATCCCTTAACACGCCACCTTCATCAACTGCCATTTCCAAACTTCCATTGGGAAGAATTACTTGGATGAAAACATCATCTCGCATGACACTCGCGTCCAAAAAATGTGTGATTAGTTCTCTCAGGATCTGCCCACGGTGAACAACAATTATTCTCTTTGTTCTTTCACTCTGATCAATGGGCACATGAGCAATATCTAGGGTCGGAGTAGATGAACTTGATGCCCGAGGAGACGTTTGTAAGGTATCATCAAGGCTAACCCAGTCCAGATCATGTAGGTGTCCTTGGAAAAAGGTAACTGTGCCACTATTCTCAAAGTCATCTACAGCATTGGCGGCATCAACTTCGCTCACACTAGCCCAATCTGTCATTTCAACAGTGGAGCAATCGAAGGGCTCAGGATCACTGTTTGTATCAGACAGGACATTGCTGCTACTAGCATATACCACATCTGCGGTTTCCTGACCTTCAGCTAGAGGTAAACTAGGCCTAGGGGGGTTGGGTGAGGCTGCAAGCTGATTCTCACTGCAACCATCCCTCTTGGTTGTTGCTAAGTAAAAGCGTAAAATGGGCAGCTTTGTTACTTCATAAAGATCCCCAACTGTAGTCAGGGGATCTAACGGGCGCTCCTGAAAATCAGTTAGTTCAATCGCAAAATCTTGAACATTTCCTTCTGCATTTTTCTGACCAGGGAAAAACAGGTTTTTGGCCTGTTCAATTAACTGATCTTTACAACAATTCTTGGACACAGAGATTTTCCTGGTCCCGCCCCCCTTTTTGGCCCTCATTTGTAAGAATTTCCCGTCACGGAAATTCAACCAGCCAATTTCAATTTTACGCTCTTTCTTCTGAGCATTTTGACATGGTAACTTCTCAGACAAGTGTTCACGATCGTCACTTTTTGCTAACTTGGCTTTCAGTCGCTCAAAAAGTTTTGATTTGCGGGCAACAGGATTCTTCCCCTTCAATCTGCAATATCCAAGGACAGCCAGTCGGTCTCCATATGATGGTAGATACTCGGTTAACTGGTCGTCGTTCATGAGCAGGAGGACATTGGGATCGATCTTAAAAAAAGAGGAAAACACACACACACAGCCACAAAACAAATATAATTTAACATAAACAGAAGCAGTAATTAAAAAAAAAATCAAAAAATGCATAAACACACAATTTAGCCTATCTTTCCCCCATTAACAGACTAGTTACCTTATCGTTTTCCAGTTGCTTTATGTTTTCTTCTGGTACATTCCGCGACCTCAAGAACTCGCACAACTCATCCATCCTGTGAGAGGCCAACACAAATATTTAACGAACGGAACAGATGCCAACTACATTGTGATGCATTGAGCACATGGATGAGCTAACATTATGCATTGTACATATTTATAATTCGAAATTCGTCCCACGCCGGGCCATTTTTACTTACTACTAGCGCCACAAGAGGGGTCAAATGACCCCTAAGTCATTTGAATGAGAGGCTGTGCATTTGCACATAATGATCACTAGGTGGCGCCAATGAGCTATTACCGCGCGAGCGCCACATGTGCGTGTCTGTCACAAGCCTAGTCCTCACGATTTTGTCATAAATGTACATATATGAAGTACAAACAGCCTATATTTTCACTAAGGGTTTAAGATTGAATGATGCAAATAAAGTAATTAAATTAATTGAGATATGCCTATATTGTTATCGTGGATATTTTCTCAAGACCACTCCATTCCATCAACTTTATGAACCAGCAGTTGGCTGAGTGGTTTAGGCCCTGCAATACGGGCAACCTGAGTTCGCGTCCTGTACGTCATTTAATTCTTGCCGTTGGCTTATTTTGTAATTTCCTTTATATCAGAGAAATTAGGCTTAACAATTTACTTTTTATGTACTCAGAATTCGAACACCACTACAAAATGGCGAGCATCCTATATAGTGCACTATATCCGTGATAGGGAACGATTTCGAACACTTTGAACTAGTTTAAAAAGAGAAAACATTTTGACTAAAAGTTGACTACAATTTAAGGACTTTTTGTCGACTAAAACTAGACTAAAACTACAAAGGAAAACAATGACTAAAATGTGACAAAATCTAAAATAGCTGACAAAATTAACACGGTGCTAATACTAGAACTAGCTAACATAGCTGCAGCAGAGTGCTTTTTCAAAGGAAACATAAACCAGATGAAAAGACGCTGAATTACTGAATATAGGCTTAAAAGAGCATCTCTACAAATTCGGTTACCTTGCTGTTTCGCCTTGCGAATAGGAGGATGACCGAGAGAAGTGATGACTTGCAGGTTCATCAGCCTCAGGTCCGAAATGATGGCGCCGACTGGTAGCCTAGTAGCGCGTGCCGCTCTGTCGTGCCGATTTCGAACTTGAAGGAAGTGAGGTCAGGGGGCAGGCTAACCGTCGAAAATCTCGTAATTATGACTTTAAATCTCATTATTATGACTTTTTTATCTCGTTATTATGACTTTAAATCTCATAATTATGACTTTTTTATCTCGTTATTATGACTTTAAATCTCATAATTATGACTTTAAATCTCGTAATTATGACTTTTAATCTCGTAATTATGACTTTTAATCTCGTAATTATGACTTTAAATCTCGTAATTATGACTTTAAATCTCGTAATTATGACTTTAAATCTCGTTATTATGACTTTTAATCTCATAATTATGAGATAGTTTGTGGTGTTTTTTTTTTTTCCTGTGGCGGGAATGGGCTTCCATACAGACCTCCTCAAAAACAACGTTAATTGTCGGAGAACGCTCCCAATCAGAGTGCATTGGTTTACATTTCGTTCTGTGCAGCACTAAAAAAGTCTGACAATCGTGATCTGGGACACGATGTGCACAGATTAACGTTTGTGTGCATGAGTCACATCTACGTCACATCAGCATAACCTCTCGCTTGAATGTCTTGTCATCACAAAATACCCTGCCATTACCATACAGAATGTAAAGGGGGCTAGGCGTCAGGCAGTGAATAAACCACACCAGTCCTTAAGGTGCAATAGCTGAGTTTGTGCATGAGAATGATGATGGTTAAAGTGGAAACTTGTTTGTAAGGACGGAGGTTAGAATACTCGCCAGACCGACGTGATGGACTGGATTCTAGATTGGACTGGACTCTATATAAAAAAATATAAAACCCTATATCAATCCAACTGGTTGATGATGGGTCAATGGTAAAAGCACACAAATCAAATCTATGTAATGTAATCAAGTCTACCGAGTTCTCAAGGGGATTTAGAAAAGTGGAAATGTGTTGCTTGTTCTACACAAGAAGAATATACCAAATAACAAGAACAAATGACGAATGACTAATTTGAACTCACCAATATGCCTTAATAACATAAATAAATCTATCCTTAATCTATACGTATAGAAAGACGGGTTGCACAGATTCGGTGGTCTGCATCAAGAATGTGCTAATCAAATAAACATTGATTTCTAAGATCCAATTTGAATGTGGAGAGGCCTTATGTGTCTAAAACGAGAAGAGAAGAAGGAAGGGGAAGCAAAAAGAAAGCGAGAAAGAGTTGGCAGGAGAATCCCAACCGCCACCGCCTCTCTCGCTCTCCACGAAAAAAAAAAGGAAGTGCATGATAATAAATTGCAAGATCTGTGTGTCCAGAGAAACAAAGCAAGCAGGGGCTGATGAAAACCCTGAGTCTAGCTGGCAGACATCGTATGCCTCTCCGGCTCCTGGCCAACATTGATCTTTGTCAGGGGGAGAAGAAATTATCCCATAGTTTCCTTGAAAGCCAGTCTATTTATTTGGAGCCTTGCACATGCTCCAAGGCTGCAGAGGGCAGGTTTAAAATGGTAACCTTTAAGCCTTGCCAAAGATTGATATGTGTGTGTTTGCCTGTGCGCGGGTGTCAACAAGTGTGGAATATGCAGTGAGATGGAGAGGAAGTAACTTCATCTCTCCTTGGATTAGAAGATTTGCCTTTTCCAGGCACGACACCGTAGCAGGAGTTGTGAATTGAGAATATGAGATAGAGGTCAGTGTGAGTTGAGCAAAAAACTCTGTATGCCCTTCGTGCTCAGGTCAGCTCTCAATCTAGTTCCAATACTCTCTGGTTTCAGGCTTCTCTGGGTTGACATTTGCCTGCAAAAAGTTTTTTAGGTGACCTACGTATAAACTAGCCATTTTACATCTTTAAAATGCCTCAAACTCTCTTTAAAAATCTGCACACAAAATAAAATCCACAATGAGCTGAAGTAAAATGCACTGGTGCGTTTTGGTAGTTATATGGTTGTCCTAAACAAACCTGAGCCACGTGGAAAGTACTTACAGTTGTAAGTTTCGACCAGTTGCTGCGATAATGGGTTTGCTGAAGGTCAACTGCTTAAACCTACACTGTGGAAATCTGTTAAGAAGCTAACTAATGATCCGTCACCATCATCATCCTATCTTTATAAATCTTCTAAATAATTAAAATTCTACTATTTGCAATGCAAATTATTTTTGAATGACTAACATGCTTGTACATATTTCAGGCATATCGCATATCCAAATCAAATCTGTGATCCTTGGGCAATTAAAGAAAGGATTTATTGTTCTATTCATCTTCCAGCTATTCAGCAATGCAGAAAACAAGACAGACATTCTGAAAAGATGTGTGTGTTATTACCGCAGGGTAATAACACTGTGGTAATAATAGCTCCCTCGCAGAAGAGCCATGTTGATAGCAGTCCAACTGCTTGGCTAATCATTTTTAATTGAAAAAGAACACAAATCCAACCACAGTATGAACAATTGCACCTTTAAAATATGATTCATATGGAGGAGGCACATCCCTCAGAGGGAAAGTTATATGCAAAGGGAGAGTCCGCTGGCGGTGAAACTGCCTCTAATCAACAGTTTAATCAAAAGTCATTCCAGCTGTTAATGAATCATTAACTAGAACTACATTCTGTAAGTCTGTTTATCTTCAGAGGTGGCGTCCGTGTTCCCTCCAATGATGTGAAATAGAGAACAACCCGACACAGAGCCAAACAGCACTGACGTGGATGTCGGAGTATGCGTGTTCTTAACGGATGATGGGGCGGCGGTTCATTCCGAGGGGAGAACAAATGAACGACTGGTTCGTCTAACCTTCCAGTGATGATGTCACCTGGCTCATGACTTGCAATTAATCCAGAGCTGTGCAGGAAGGTGTACTTTATGCACTAGAGAAACACGATGATGGCCCTAGTAGAATTTTATAATGATGAATCTCGCTCTTGATCCAACATCCGAAATGAAGGTTAACCAAAAATGGGGGCAAGCAAAATCTCACTCAGCCTTTGGAGGAGTTTTTTTCTCTGCTAAATAATGAATCATACTTTAATGAGGCTGTCTCTGTCAGTTGAGCTTAGAGAGTAGGCCTACATGGCAATTATTAAAGTTGCCCTGTAAAGTTGTGACCTGCAAAAGTCAATTTTTATAATAATGACATAGATAGCGATGCTTAACATGGGCCAGGATTCCGTGCCTAGTGAGGCAAATAAAAAAAAGAGAAAAGAGTAAAGAAAGCTGCCACAATGTATCAATTTTATGTGTACGAATTGGCACAGCTTCGGATCATTGGGAATACAGTGCAGTTACACTGTGTTATGTGTTCTACAATTGTCCAGCCATCTGTCAAATGCATATTTTGTGGTGCCTTATTATTCATGTCTTGAAGTGGTTGTAGTACTACAGCAGCAATGAGTGGGGTCATAGCCGAAAATGTAATTCTCCTCCTCCTGATTAGGAATATACAAAGCACTGCCCGAACAATTATATCCACAAAGGTTGATCAGCACCAAGATTTTGTATCCACAGCTTAGTATAAAGGCTTGATGATGCATCGACATGCAGAAATTACTCAGAGCAATTCCGATTTCCTATTTGAGTAGAAAAACTAAAATAAGGATTTACTGTACAGTTTTCTTAATAACAGCACCAGTGAGTTGGGCTTAACCTTAGAGTTGTAGAGTTGAGATTGAGAGGGAGAGATACAAACTTCTGCTATGTCCCCTCATCTGTCAAACATTCAAAGTCATCGCATAGCCATTCTTCAGCACAATGGATATTAACTGTATAGTTCAACATGGAGCTATTGCACAGGTCCTGATTTACAACCATTGATCGAGGCATAAGACTGCACAATGCATATATAACAGACATTAAGTCAGCCCGGGCCTTGTTGTAGCGGACTAGTTATGTCACCTGGGGCAAATGGAGTTAATTGAGCATAGTGCCTCAGCCCCAAAGTGTTGGATGGTTGTTTGGAGTGATAGATTCCATGAAGTCTCTGTGTCCTTGTCAGGGCAGTGGCAATCCCTGGATGGGTTGGAGGAGCGCATGAAGTATGTGTGTGGAAAAATCCAAGGTTTTCCTCAGGACAAATCCCCCCCCTCCCCTCTCTCCCCAATTCCTTACCCTCCCCGTCGTAGTCTCCTCCCACACCTCATTTGCCAGGAAGAAGTCATTGCATGCATTTGTGAAATGGCCCAATGGCCCAATGGCCAGACAGGGTGTTGCAGGTGTCCAAAGCCAGTCTAAGGGGTTGGGTGGTGTATGAGGCCACAGTAATGTTCCTTGTTGCTGCTATCTCTCTTTTGCACTGCCCTGAATTACCCTGTGGAGGGCCGGCGGTGGGGAGGTGGTGGTGGTGGTGGCGGGGGAGGAAGGGAGAAGAGGAGAGGTGAAAGACACCCCTAGGCAAAATGAGGCTTGTTGAACCACTCAATCACCCCACATTACCATCCAACAAAAAAAAAAAAACGCACACATCTCAGCGCTGGCTTCTCCGGAGAGCTCTGCAGATACGCCACTGCTCAGCAATTAAAGGCAGGCCGCCTGATCTCTGACAAACTGCTGCTTGCGTTCTCTCTCTCGCTCTGTGTGTTGCTCACTCTCCCTCTCACCCTGTGTCTTCTTCACCCTCTCTTCCTCACTCCCGGCTGCTGATTCCCTTGACGCTATGTACTTCAGTTTTTCTTATTTTTCCTCTCACACACTCACAGCCAAAGCCTGCATCCCTGGCAATTTACAGTTTGTGTAGAATCAAGCATATACTTTAGTGAATTCCCATAAAAAACACGCCAATCTACATTCACTGTAACACAGTAAGCATTGCATGATGAAAAGCATTAAGAAAAGAGAGGGGACATGTCAGTTTCTATACAGTGTAGTAGGGATTAGTGTGTAGTAGTGTATCTCTTGCTTTGTCTTGATTTGTGTGTGACAAATGTTGTGGACAGGTTCTAATGAAATGGGTATGGGTTACATTTTAGGGTTGCTCAATTGCTTACCTATTGCTTACCAAAAAAGGGGGTCTGATGTGAGTTCAAACTATGAGTCATTCTAACAAGAAAGTGGTCTTGGAGAAATACAGTTTTTCCCCTAGCCTAGGGTTGGCATCTGGCAGATTCTGCAATACTATGCCACAGCCACAGAGAGTACCTCAAATAGATTGCATGTGAATAGGGATTTGCCACTGTGCCCTGCGTATCCCATTGGAATACACAATGGGGTGTGGTGGTGGATAGGCATATGGATCAGATCTTAAAACATTGAAAGCCGCAGCATTAGCAAGCTTCATTGGCTCATCAGGATAACATTGATTACAAAATTGTGCAGGATTTCTATGCATTGAGTTAATCCTTATTTTGACTTAATACAAAACCGCAATGTGGCCACATCCATTTAGTCGTGTTAGTGAACGAGTCAGAATCCCAGCTCAATTAGCCTTTTTTTGAAGGTGTGTGGTTGTGACCCATGAGGTTCTTCTCACAAAAATGCACACAGAGCAACCCATGTCATCTGTTCGAGATCAAGACTTTCCCTCCACTGAGGTATGAAGGGGTTTAAAGCCTGGCTGTTTGGTGGCTCAGTGGAAAAAACGGCCTTGATATAAGTTTCTGCACATGCCCTTAATTCTCTCTAAATATCACAAGCCTTAATTATTACAGTTAAACAACCGTAATTGGTATTTAGCTGTTGCAACTTGAAACCTTCTCTATACGCTTCTTACTGTAAATGAGGCACATAAAACATAATTTTTCACTTAAACCGAAAAACATCCATTCAATATACTAATTTACACATCGGATGTTGACATAAAAACACAGAAAGGGAGACAATCACAGAGAGAACACAATCAACATAGTGCTAACCAAAAGCCTGTTTTAGAAGCGGATTTTGTCCACAGCACGTTGAGGATAAAGGAGGGACTTATGCCACAGACACACTTTTTCCTAGTTCCTAAGTCTTATCTCAAGTTTAACAAGTCAAATGTCACAACTTAGAACATTTTTAGGTTTTTGCAGGTATCCAAAGGATGATACACTTTTCGGAAGGGCAGAAGAGGAACATGGTGAAGAGAAATATGTGGCCACTGATTTACTTAAAGATAAATGTGAACATCTCAGTGGTGAGGGGGTTGGATGAGTAAAAGTCTAATATGATTCAGTCTGTTTGACAAATCCATATTTTTCTTTCACACGATACTCAGGTGTGAGAGAGAGAGAAATCATTCAAACAAGAACATTGCTATTATTCAAACTAGAGTTTTTGCATGTGCGCTCAACCCCTAGTTGTAATTTAACCCATAGCAATAATGTCGAAAACCCAGTCGATAATTAAACAAATTTTATTTTTAGAACATTCGTTCATGATTCTTAAAAGCAGTGCCAACATTTAAATATTATTGAACCATTTAGCGAACAAAAGGCAACAAGCTGATTATCATTCAGGGGGCCACTCAATGACATGCAGAAGCATCATCAACACGCCCACTGAAGTTGTGTGAGAAACACTGACTTTCTAATCCTCATTCGCATATAAGGTAATTTACCTAATTTACATTACAGATAATACTAGGGGTAGTATTATTCAGGAGATTTTCAGGGTACAAATGTCAGTATATGTTGTTCACACATACGGCCCATCAAGAGAATATCAGGAGTTATGTGTGTCTGAAAGCAGCTAATGTGTGAGCATTTGATTGCATTATAAAATTAGTCAATTTATGGTAACAGGGGTAATTGTTGAATGGAAAGTGTAGTATACTATGCATGCAAAACAATTATTTAATAGCTTTTATTGTTATTCAGGGGTGAAAAATGTATTGACATTTTAAAATGCAAGGCAACTACTATTGGTTAGTTGAAAATAATATTAATAATTGAGATTAAACATCTCTTCCAGTGTCCTGGCAAAGACAGGCAGCAATAGCATACAGTCACACATAGCATACACCCAAAACATAATAAAATAAAATAACTAAAACAGTCCACAGGGGGGAGGGGGGATATCAATATCGCAAGACATTTGGGGAGGCACAAGGAGAAGAGTAATATTAGGTTTGGGCAACAGAGTGTAAAGACATTTGGAGAGGCTAAAGGAGGAGAGTAATATTACATTTGAGCAACAAAGTTTAGTCTTGTGGTGGACTCTATAGACAAAATTCACCATGCTGTGTTATTGACATGTTTTCGTTCTATGTTACACGGACACTGTCTCTTTATGTGTTTTCTTATGCCGATCGGTGCAATGTTTGAATAAAAAAAAATGCATATGACAAAATGAACGACCGCCGTTGCTTGTCGAGGTGAGAAATTGTCTCTTCCCTTCTTTTATCACAATTTCTACAGTCTATAGACAGAACGTGTTACCTGGGAGAGTTGTTTTTGTGTGTGTTGTTTGTGTGTATGTGTGTGTGTGTATGTGTGCGTTTCCATGCATGTTCGTGCGCATGTGCGTGTGTGTGCGGTGTGTGTATGCGGTGTGTATATGCGTGCTTGCGGTGTATGTATGCGTTCGCGCGTGCTGTGTGTGTGTGAGCTGCAGGCTGCTTGGCACATGCGAACTTGAGTAACTTGAGTCACTGGTGCCACAGTTCTGCTATTATAGTAGTAAGATAAACGTTAGTGCACACAACCAGAGATACCAGTACATCTTCTATAAGAGATAAAGTATATATGTGAACTTGGACACCTACGATTTGGTCCACCCATAAAGGTTTGGTCTGTGGAAATGGAAATTCACATGATTCTGTGGTTAACGTTGATAATTACCTGAGTTGCTCTTTGGATAGTTTCATCAAGTAAGTGATGGTGACTTGCTGAGTGGTGGGTGTTTGTTCTTTTTATGAATAATTTGATTGGCCTTCTTTGACCATCTCTATTGACACTGGTTTGTTCCATAAGTTCCTGTTGGACTTGGGTCATAATCATATTTGCATATAACATATTTTCTTATCGCAAGACTCCATCCTTCATGGTCTTTATCCATGTTATTCCAGTTTGGTTATTTCTCAAACTCCCATCGTCACTATATTGTATACAATCGCTATTGTATAGTATAGCTATTGTAGTATCTATTGTAGCCTGCTACTCACTATTGGCCTAGGCGCCTTCACATTCTGTGCCCGTGCCACTCGCTTCTATTCTAATTCCTTAGGGAGGGAAGCGTCTTCTGTAAACACAGTTGACGAATTCTCCAAACTCTGCGCTTTCGGGCGGTGAGAATGTGCTGTCCATCTTCCCCATCTGAACAATACACTTCCAGCATACACGCCTCTCCTTGGCACTCATCTCTGGATGCTCCAGTGTGATTTATACCCACTGCCTTCCTTCCTTCCTCCCTTCCTCCTCGTACTTTTAGACACAGTTTTTCCTCCACAAACTGTACCGCGTTCTCTCGTGGCCCACGCATCCAGTGCCTGTGCCTTCCTGTCCCGGGAGAGTTATAGCGTATTCTTCTCCAACTCCACTTATATACCGATTTAGAGAGAAATATATATAGTCTATACAGTCTATCTGTCAGGTGGGATGTCACCAATGGCTGTGGAAGTGGAATGGCTGTCAATCGAAAAGGCTGGGTGAATTTGGAAGTCAAATATGATGCATTATAAGAGCTGCTAATCTGAAGTCATGGCGGGAAGGACAGAAAGAGGATGTTAGTGACTCCGGGCAAACAGTGCTGTCACGCATCTGGGACAAAATGTAATGGAGTGTTATTGACTGAGTAGTGAATGAAGTTAGTGCCGCGGCTCTCCTCCCATGGTGCACTGGTAATGGAATGTGTTGTGCAAAAGGCCCCAGTTCAGCTCCCATGTTTTTATTCATTTTCTACTAATCTCCCTGCGTATGGCGGCACTTGCTCTGTTTACAAAAGGCAAAGATTGCAGCAGGAGAAACAAGAAGGACACAAGCTGTTTGATGTATATTCACGACAAATTATCTGAGGCTGCACATATTCATGCATATGCAAACACACACAAACACACACACAATCACACACACACACAGTGAACGATAGATGTAAATCCAATCGCACGTCTCCCGTGATTTGAAAGAAACATCCGGCAACAGCGACTGAAACACTGTACATCAGTGTTCTCTCCTTAATGATAATTTCCCGACAGCAGTGATTGGGAAGAGAAGAGGTTTCTAAGTACAGTGAATGCAGAGGAGAGAAGCACTACACCATCCACTTCATACCACTTTAAAAAGCCTGATCTCGTTCGGCTTTGGTTAAAGGTACAGTACCACGTGTTGAACGAACACCACTTCGCCCCACAAATCATGAGCCCTTTTTTTCTGGGACTGGGGGCAGCCATTGCAGACAATTTGATGTGGTTGGAAGATATCTGCTAAAGCAAAACAAGATAACATTTATTTGATTTCCACAGAGGTTTGAAATCATTAAAATATTTTGCTAACATTAAAACAACAATCAACAGCTCATATAATTTAATTGTTATTGACATTGATAGTTTAAAAAACTTTGGCTTGGGGTCCTGGGTGGGCAAGTTTCATTTTAACAGCACTATATGTAAATACTTAGCCTTTTCCCTCTGAATATCTTGTAGAGTAATGATACTACTTACAGACAATAAATAATGTTCCAGCTAACCCAAACCCATGCTTTAATGCAAGTGGTTAATCATGTCATGGTTGCATATGGTATTGTTTCCACCTGAAGTACTTTTTAAACCCTTAGGCTCCAACCATATTATATACGGTGCTGCCACTGAGCATGAAGGGACAATAATCAGCTGAAGACCTCTGGGAAATCTTCCTTATGCATGTTCAATGGTTTGTCTTGTTGGTTAGTCTCTATTTTTCATTGTTTGAGCCCGATGTTACTTTGCCCTGTTCTCCTCAAATGGCAAATGTCTTGGTGGAACAACTTTTTTTTTTGGAATTTGCTCTGATCAAAATGTCATCCTGTCCATTCCGCCAGAATCCAGCTTGATCAACTTTGGAGCTGATTACAAATTTCAGTTAAAAAAAACAACACACTAATTTCATTACAAAACTTTGGCGGAGAATACTCTTTGATTCATAGTCGACTCCCGATACTCAGACAGTTTTAAAAAATAACGTCAACATGGCATATTCTTCAAAGTCTAGCACCTTTCTTCGATTGTTTCCAATGATGACAGAGCGTATTTTGATGCCTGTGGACAATGGGACAAAAAATTTAAGGTTTCAGGGCTTCAGGTTTATAATTTCTGAACTTCTTAGTCAACCCAACACACAATCTCCCGATGGTCCCACTAACAATTCTCCCCCACCACTGTGGCAAGCATCATAGTCTCTGGCACTAATATCTGCGTACCCTATCCCAAAATCCTTAGGTGCTGAAACTTAAGGATTGTTCTTGCAGGTTCTCCCTGTAATGAGATTGTCGTCAGGATACAGATCCTGAAAAGTGTCACTGCAGGCTTCACCAAAAAAGGATATTCTACTACAATAGCTCATAACATTTCCATTTTTTTTCCCCTCTCAAATCTCCACCAGGGAGAACTTGACAAGGGGGAGAACAATTAGATATGGAGTACAATAGCTGGCGCTGGACAAAAGCAGCGTAATTAAAGCACTTTTTTTCTCTCGTAGAAGGGGTAAAAGGATAGAGAGCAGGTGTTCCTATTGAAACACAAAAGGGACTTTTCTTTTATTTCTAATGTCATCAGATTGCTTTAATACATTAAGCCACGTTGAAATATTCAGCTACTTATCCCCCCACCACTCCTTCCCGGCGGCTGCTCTCCCTCTAATCTGTCACTATGCTCCCTACTGCTGGGGTTGGTGTGCCTATAAACCTGGCAGCATCATCCAAGCACCATGAATACTTTATCAGGCTAATAAAGCATGTATTTATTGCAACAGAAGTGCGGGAAATGAGGCCATTGGTGGCATAGTCCTGACCACTGAACTCTCATAATTATATATGCCCACTAATCCGAGCCTCATTAAAGATGGAGTAGGAAAGTCACGGCCGCACGGCGCCGCAATACTACATGGAACGTTAACCGAGCGTGATTTCATACCTGAGCTAGGAGCGAATTCTTCATTTATTGTTTTTGCTGTTTATTTTTGGCCCCGGATGATACTCCAATGTTTCCAATATTCATAATGTCTTGGAAAACAATTATTCAAGGATTTAGTTTTTATGTGCGTATGTGCGCACGTGAAAACTTTTGCAGGCCATAATCCATGGAACCGTGAAAAAAAACAACCTTTTTTTATGTTCAGTCGTTTGAGAGGAGTCCATGTGCTCGTCTGCATACATCCGTTACCCGATGCCGTCCGAGGGATAGAAAAAGGGTAAAAAATGAACACGGAATCCAGTCGTTTGTTTTTCTCAAGTCATACCCCTCCCACTCTCTGCATTTATCAAGTGTTATGGTCTGGTGCTGAAATTAAATAGATTATTTCGACATGCCTATTAAATATCAGCCGCCAAGCATTCAGCAGAGTAGAGAGGCAGAGCATGAAACACAAAAGGCCGCCGCTAATGATGTCAATGAAATGAATGGGAGCACACGCACATAAAAAAATAAGAAAAGCCGGGAAGATCGAGGTCTCTGTTAATGGCGGAGACGGAGGTCTCTGTCATTGGGAGATATCAAAATACTTCATCCATTTCTCTGATGGTGCTCTTCGGGTAAAACAACCAGAGAAATTATGCAGCACATCCATCTGTGCACTCCCTATTTCAACAGAAGATGGGAGGGAAAACCAAGATAACAAAGGCCCCGGGTGATTACGCTAGTGAAAGAGGAAGTTGCCTTGAGCAATGAAATCTATTTCCGTTCATAACACAATCAGCTTGAAAAAAGAAAATCACTGTACATATCATATATGTTAATACCGTGCTATTGATGATTGATGGTTGGTATCTGGATTCCCTTGAAATAACTTTATGAGATATTACTTTTTATTACGCGTTTCGTTAAATGTCGGCCGGGTAATAATTCAAACCTCCATGAACTTAGAACCGTGGGTGAAAACCAACTATTTGTGACATGTCCTATGACACTCAGAACATTACAAGAAAACATATCTGTGACATATGGGTTATATGTTTATATATATGGTGGTTGACTTTAAGAAAAAGGCAAGAATCTGTCCTTTGTTTCTCGTCTTTTTTGAAGTTGAAGACTTCAACGCTTTTTTTTATTGACTAACGTCATAAGACGGTTTCCTCTGCATAACCTCACTTTGAAATCCACAGTGAGAACGTTTTTCTTTAAATAGAGCTTTATAAGAATAACCTCGATAAAAAAGAATAGACGAAGTAGGCTAGTCCTCCCTCTCTCTCTCTCTCTCTCTCTCGCTCTCTCTCGCGCTCTCTTCGTTTCATGGGCTGTTGTCGCCGGGGCTCATTTGCAACCATGAAATACATTATGCTTCTGGAAACAGTCAGGGGCCGCACACACTGAGATTAATACAACACTTTGCTTAAAATGAAAACGCTTAGAAGCACTGATGCCTCCCAGGTTGCCTGCGATGGTCATAACTCATCAGATGAGCCCTGGCTGAACGCTGTCTGGCTCCCCATTAGTTTATACGTCCAACATACACGCAGGAGGTAATAGGGTCCCCCCACAGCCAATCATAGAAGAGCTTCCAAATGGCGGACTTCAAACAGCAGGGATATACAGTGCCAGACACAAATGGTTTCCAATTAAGTTATGGTTCAATGGAATTGCATAGAAGCCAAGCAATTAACAATAGGATCAAATTAGTACCAATTTAGTCAAACCAAATGATGCCAAAGTGAGGAATGGTGATGTGTAGTTCGAGTTGAGATGGGTTTCGTTACTCATCTCAGCCAGAGGTTAAAATTATTGATTTTTGATTGGCAGTCATAGAATAACTCAAATAGCCACTGTCAATATCTATGTAGCAAGCTGAATATACATCTAGAGACATTGTGAAAGGTAAGCAGTGGGTTAGGGTTATTTTCCTATCTATCCATTCCTTAAATATAATACCTTTCTAAAGACCATTCTAAAAAGGATGGACTACCAATTTAAGTGTCTGTCGGGGCTAAAGACAAGTGTACCAATTTGGCCAAAAGAATGAATAGGATGGTACATTTTAAGGGTGGTAAATTAGGGCCCATATAATTTGCTCTACCTTATATTCTCCATAGTACTGTTTCTCAGTAAGACACTGAAACTGAGGACTTCTCGCCGGTCAACATTAGCTATTTTTGATGAGTGATGGAGAGGAGTGTGTGTGTCGGGGGGGAGGGTTGTTGGAGGAATGGCAGTGCTTGAGTAGATGAGCTTTAATTAACAGGGATTGCTTCGGACCACTTTTAATAGAGAGTAAAGCCAGCTCAAGATGCAGAATGCAGGAGGTGGATTGGACTGAAATCGCATTTCCGAGAACTCTTTTGATCGGGGGAGGGATTTTCTGTCTTACACATTCACGTTCTGTTACGGGTAAATCGCAAGGCAAATCCATTAGATATATTTGTTTGTTTGGTATTACTTCACCCTCCCCACTTTACGAATATGACGTGCAGTGAAGGAACCACTCCAGCAGTTCAACAAATATGGTGATATTTATGAAACAGCAGGGTAGCTTCACTGGATTTTCTGTCTCTTCCTCGATTTCTATGGAGGTTTATCTGATTAAAACGGATTATCTTAGGTCTTTAAAAGTTAAATATAAATACAAACACAGTAAGATTGCATCTAGTCTCAGCCTTCTCAGTACCACTGTTTGTGGTACATTATGTGACGCAAAATCAACGCTCTGATTGGTCTTCCCACATTTCAATCAAAAGTCCTCTTGCTGTCAAGTAGGTAGCTCTTGACACAGTAGGCAATGCTATGTCCCAGACTTTAAATATGAAAAGGCTGGCTCTGCAAGACCAGTTGCAACTAAATGACTTATCTGGGTAATGTGCGATTTTTAAACCGTGTTAAGAAAATTGAAAGAGTTAGGCCTACGGCAAGACGCCTTACCCCTCTCTCAAGAAAGTGACTGTATCCTACTATTGAGTGGACTTTGAGGGGACGATAATACTTAAACATTTTTAAACAATCCTTATCGATCCATTTTACTTATTTTGACAGCATTTTTCCATGACTACGGATAAAGACAAATCCTTGAATGTATCCACTAATCAAAAGCCAGGTTTCGGATCTAATCAGCACATACGTTTGACATATCAAATCAGGTAGAGACATTTAAAGATGAGTATCAGCATATACTGGGTGAATTCTCATTTTCATAGTCAATCTACGTAATGAGGTTTACTTTGACAAGTGAAGAAACAACGTGTCTGTGGATCTACTTTAGTACACATAACTAAACATCCCCTAGAAAAAGGGTCCCTATAAAGTGATGAGCATGCGCAAAACCAAAAACCAAAAACCAAACAATCCACTACAAGATACAGATTATACGCACCGGATAACAGAGGTACAGCGCATGTGCAAATCCAAGGACGAATGATCGATCCACTTGCAGATACGAATCGTAAAATCATACAAAATATTTGTTCTTTTTGAATGAATCATTCATGAATCATCCATCACTTTTGAAAAATAAATGGATGAAATAATATGGAATAAATGAATTAATCTTAATGGTTAGAATTGATATGCACCCTGACATTATTAAGATATACATTGACACAAACATTGATTAATCTGCTAATGACAAGGGTTCATCAAATCACATCCACACAGGACACAATACATTTAAAATATAATATAAATGAGTATTTAAATGTTCTTATTTTAGGTATCTTGTCTTGTCGGACTATGCACTTATTTACCGAAATGAATTCATTAAATAGGTATCTAAGGAACTTGCTAATACCATGTCAAACTGTTTGTCTTTCCCTCTACTCCCTCTACCGTTTACTAGTCTCCACCAAGATTACATTGACACAGATATGTGCAAGGTTATCATATTCAAACTCTAATTTGCATTTTTTCCCTAATAAGACCACACCATTGAGAAGCTTAACGTTTGGTTTACCAAAAATAAGCAACAGCAAAAGTCTTGCATACTCCAGGGAGTTGAGACTCCTGGGTGCATGGTGAGGGTGCTCCCTCATTGCAGTGAGTCTTCAGGCTCCGTTTAATCCCCCTGTTGTTATTAGGCTCAAAAAGAGGGAGAGGGAGAAAAAGAGGGAAAAGGGTTGGACACACCTTTAAAGGCTTGGGCAGGAAAGTGCCTTGGGAGATGTCGTTGTGGTTCCCAATGAATGTAACTTCATTAACTGTAAACGTCAACAACTTGCAATCAATGGAAAATAAAATGAACTGAAATATAGTAAAGACATATAATCTTGAACCCAAAAAGTTGCTTTAGAAGTCTCAAATATTTACTCTAAATCCATATAAATAACGATGTATCACGTTCCCTAAATTTACTTTTTTATATACTTATTTTATTACTTATTTGGTGGGAATAATTCACTTAAATGTAAGTGGATTATCATTTGAATCTGCATTGAGCATGCATGCTCAATGCAGATTCAGATGTGCTGATGAAGTATAATCTGAGTATTTAAACGTCTTGCAGATAAATAAATAATGCATTTAAAAGTGCATAAAAATGGGCTGCATCTCCAAAGGAATCCATTGCTCTGGCTGATTAGACATCACAAACGTATGTTCTTATTGGTTACAAGAATCCTTGCTTCTAATTGGTGGATTCAATTGTGGATATTTTTAGTAGTCGCGTAAAATGAGTGGCAAAAAGATTTGTGCCTCCACAGCAGGTTGTATCCACAAGATGAGATCAACAAATATGCAAAGCAGATTCATAAAAGTTTCACATACGTAAGAAACAATAATACACATTCGTCAATATATATATTTAAAGATGTGAAAATATTTTTTTGTTCAGAAATCTTAACTTACAAGTGAATGGGTGATGTTTTGACGTCACAAAACTTCTATGCATATTTGGATTTTTTAAATACCTGTAAGTAGCATCAACACTAAATTCACTCCATACCCTATGAGCTACAACAGTGCTTTATCAATTAAATCCATTCACCATTTACAACACACTCCTGTTAAGGTGTACCTAATATACAATAAAAGGCCATATAGTAAATGCACTCTCAGCACAAACGTCCTTGGACAAGACAGCGTCTTCTATAAGTGCTCCTGCAAGATGCTCACCCCATTTCTAGCTCTGTGTGTGTGTGTGTGTGTGTGTGTGTGTGTGTGTGTGTGTGTGTGTGTGTGTGTGTGTGTGTGTGTGTGTGTGTGTGTGTGTGTGTGTGTGGTGTGATGGGGGGGTTGCAATGCATTATCTGTTCAATCAGAATGTATGTCCTGGTGTACAGCCACACAGGCCTGCTCCTTTTAAGCAAAAGATTGCATCGTAGTCCGATTGATTCATTCACACGCATGCACATACGCACAAACACACGCACACACACACACACACACACACACACACACACACACACACACACACACACACACACACACACACACACACACACACACACACACAGGATAACTGCCCATGTCAGCTGTAAGAGAGGAGATAAAGGGGTTTTGTGTCTGTGTTTGTGCCTAACGAGTCTGTGGGAGAGGGCACATTTGAAAGTGCATGCCTGCAGCTGTGTCCATTACTATGGCCTGTTAGTCACTTAAAAGTTGTTATTAAGGTACATTTTGTCGGCTTGAGTTCAGAGAATGATCCACATCATTTGACATTTGTGAATAAAACGTTAAGTGCTGTGTGTCCATTGCTAAGTGCTGGTTTCTGCTCCTTATAAAAGTTAACTCAACGGAGAGAAATTTTAATGTACCAGTTACTGGTACAATCAAATTGTACGGCTACTGACAGACCTGGTTTCTCTTTGTTTCCCTGTCTGAGGGAGGGGGGGTCATAAGATCCCTCCTCGCCTTCAGTCCTGAATTCCACAGCTACATACAACAGGAAGGGAATTGGGATTCTGCTCCCTCCACACGTTTAATGTTTATTAGATTCTCCTCAGGTAAGCAGCCAATAAGGGACAGTGACCAGTGACTCAACCTGCCCTCCATAACAGCAAGCCTCTTAAAGAACCTCACTGAGGTGGTCGTTTGCAATGGATATTCTCCAAAGAGTCACTCAGGGCCTTGCCCCTCAAAACCCCAGGGGTAAACGATGACAATAGAAAATGACACAAATTTGGAGATGATTGCTGTGTTGCAATTGATCGAGGCATCGATCTCGGAAGGCAATTTACAGCAAATAGCCTCCGGAATCTGTCAACATCAGCCTTTATTTGGGTCCGTTTCGCAGGGAGAGGTGTGTGTGGGTGGGGGGGGGGGGGGTTGCAAAGTACACACACGTGCAGATTCATGGTGTGCCATCTCCAGTACCTGCAGTGTGTAAGCAAGCTGTTGACCTGTTTTGCACGCGATATCTGCTCCATGCACAGAATCAATAACGCAATAGTAATGAATCACACACAAAAGGCTAAAGCAGATTTGTAACACTTTAGAAAAATCGGGACACTCTGTGTGCAATCCTCATTTTTACCAGGATAGATCAATCTACACTGATCTACCCTGATAAATTGATATGTCCTTGTTTTCCTGTGGTAAAAGCCCTGGGCTGATATGCATGAGGTCCCCAGTTTTAGTCTGACCACATCCAAGCATTTATTGTATGGCGTGGCATGAAATCAAACAATGTCTACTATTATGTATGCATAAGGTCATGCTCACCAAGCTTGCCCTAACATGCAGGACCCGTTTAGATTGCATGCAACTATGTTTATTATAATGCACATCACTTGATTTGTGTGGGCCTGTTCTTCTGTGAGCGTTGATCAGAGGGTAGACTGTGGAAGAATAAAGGCAATGTGCCACCTCAAAAGTGCAGTGTCTTAGCCTTTCAGCTTCTCCATACCTTGCAAGTAATTGAACTGTCCATTCTTTCTTCTGGCTCATGACAGAACGTCTAGTAAAAGCTAACCAAAATATGGCGTTGAACCCACTCTTAAAGCAATGGTTTCTCAGAAAGTATAAAGACAGACATATTTTCTATGGTTTGTTTTATGAGAGAATCAACTGACTTGTAAAGTCTCACACAGGAGTGGCGGTATTCAATATTTCTCAATGTACAGTATGGCTCTGTATATTTGTTGCCTGTTGTATATGTATTATGGAGGGGCAGGAATGAAATAAAGTATTATTTCCTAGACAGCACTGGCTACCCCTTGGGTAGCTTTGTCCTCTGATAAATGTGCTCATTCAACATGAACTTACATTATTTATCAAATTATACAAATTTCATGGTACTGCCGGAATAGTTATACATACAGTTCTACATCCGGTAGAAATAATTAAGATTGAAATTGATTGAATTGTTCATACATGTTTCATTCCATCATGTGTAACTTACTGTGTCATCCCATTTACATCTTGGGCTTTAGGGAGTATTAATGCATAGCTGTTCAGAGTGTATAGCTAAATTACAAAAGTAACAAAACGTAATAATATCTTCACTTTGAAGCACTTTCTGAGGTATACAAAGACACTTCACCTACATTTACACAAATTTTTATACAAAATAAGGAGAAATGGCAAAAAAGAAACACACACAAACACACACACACACACACACACACACACACACACACACATGTTAACCGTTGGACAGGGAGCACTGGTCGGGTGTTCTATGGAGTGTTCAACAGGTAGGTTCGGAGGTGGGTTCTGGATGATGACGAGTTAGATGGGCAGTACACTGTCTTACAGCCAATCCATAGAGGGCGCTTCTGGTCGCATCTCATGCTGATTCTGGCCTTGCTCACCTCAATTCCATGAATTAAAGCTTAATTAGAATTTTAAGATCAGCAGCAACCATTAGGGTGCTGTGGGGGGAGGCAGAAGGGAGAGACAGAAGGAGGGGAGATACCTGCCGGTAGGGCGGGGGTTGACAAGCAGAGATCTCTGCTGAGAGCCGCAACTGGGAGGCCTGATCTCCAGGTGGAGGACAATGGGTGGTGGAGGGAGGGAAGGGGAGAGAGGGGGGATGGAGAAAGAGAGGGAGAGAGAGAGGGGAGCGAGGAGAGAAAGGGGAAAGCATGACGTGCATTTGGCAGAGGAGGAAGGCTGCAGTTTGATGTTAGCTTTTTGACGTGTGCTGCTTGTGGAGTTCACCAGCGGGGGGGGGGTGAATGACGTGGGGCAGTTAAGACAGAGAAACGTGGGTCAGGAGAGTGGATAGTGGGAATGATGCAGAGGTCTAGCAGATATGTAGGTCTGACTATAGCTTGGTTCGACTATAACTAATATGTGCATTGGAGCTGCGTGAAAAAAGGCTTGACCACTCCATTAACGTCTTTCTTTTCAAGTACAGAGACATGCAAAGAGACAACCCCCCCGTCCCTCTCTCACCGTCCGTCCGTCCGTCCGTCTCTGTCAGTCGGCCTGTCGATCAACCTATCTCTCTGTCTCTTTGTCTTGCTCTCTTTCTGAGTATGTGAGGCTACAAAGACACATCGACAAAGCTTCACTGAAAAAGGAACCAGGATAGCTTGAATTAAAACAAGATGTCAAATCCCATAATTTGTGTGGAGAGTCACATCATTCATTTCATTTAGCTGAGGAATGGTAATTGAAGTAACCCATCGTCAATATGCACAGATTTCATCTTTAAATATGTGCTTGCAAGATGAGAAAGTTGAATAAACACAAAGTTAATAGAGCTTCATAGGTTTTGGTATGTTTACCACTTAACTACCAACTTAATTATACACAAAAAATACATTCTGACATAGAGCTGTGTCAGAATATTACTGCATACATTATTTATCCACAGATTGAAATTGCTTTAGAACTCATATCCAAGCATTTCATTTCAGGGCTCTCTCAGCCATGCCACAGATGATTCAAGTAATCCATTTGACTCATGTGCTAACTGTGCTGCTTCTATGAACGTGCCTAGCGGTGTTGTATCCCCCCCTGCAAAGACGCTTGCATTTCAAAGTGGGTAAAGTGGATTTGACATTAAATCAAACAACTTTAAGAGACTATTTAGTTCAATCTAGGTTTTGACTGGCTTGTATATTAACAGGGGCTTGGACATTTGAAGCCGGACAAATTTCTGGCTCATTCTGCATATTGTGATATTTTTGCTGGCCAGTGAATCCAATGGCATGGAGGCCAGGTGAAGGATGCTATGCCCAGACTGCCGTTCTACGTTCCCTCCTTACTGATGTCCCCTCCTGGACAATTTATGTTGTGGTTTAAACTTCAACAGGGGAATCCTTTTTAGTGCTCGCTCGTCTGGGACCTCGGGCCATCACGCTGTATACCTCAACAACTTCTGGAACAATTCTCCATTTAATCAGCAGTTTATTGTATTCTTACCAATTTGACCAATTTGCAGTGATGTAGCATTTGAGTGCAGCTAGCCTGATCGTAGGGTCCATTCGCCCATGCTGAATGCACTGTGATTCTGGGAGTGAACATATGTATATATATATATATATATATATATATACATACACTGACACACAAACATTCATTAGGTCTTAATACATACCACATGTGAAGCTAGTGACTTCAACTTGCAATGTTGTTGGAGTGGAGGGGGTATCCAACAATCGGACTGATAAGCCATGAAGCCGGAAAACTGTTTCCTACTGAGCTATTAATCTATTTGGTCGCTCTCTCTCTCTCTCTGATTGGAAAAGCTATTTCACTGAAAGGCCCAGTGGGTTCTTGTCAGGAACAAAAGCAAGCTCTTTTAACAAAATAAATCACAGATTGCAAAGAAGAATGAGAGCATAAAAACTGGAGGGAGGCTTGATACATCCCTCTATCACAGCTAAAGTGAAGACAACAATGACTGAAAAGAATATACTATCAATTTCTTGATAAAGAGGTCCTTGAATGCCCTTGAATTCCAATGTTTAACAAAGGAAAAATTACTCATAAGGCACGAAACAGACAGCTGTAATGACTGGCTGGACCATGAAAAAGGCTAGGATTCCAATCCACTGCATTCCCCTATCGGCCTACTGTGTCTAGAAGTACCTGGAAATACTAGATAAACCTATCTTGTTGTCTAATCGAAAGTGCCACTGTAAACATAAATAGCCTTGCAATAAAATCATTAAAAAAAAAAATCGTTATATGTATGTTTTTAATTGATAATGAAAGCAGGTTCATTTGAATCGATCAAGTGACCATCAATTAACCAATGAAAGGAATACAATAAACATTTTTAACAAATGGATGCCGTAAAAAAGTTATATAGTGCAAGTTTAAGTATTTATGCTTAAACCTGCACAAACTGCTGTTAGGCATTTCAAACAGTGTTGCAAAGTGCTTGGCAATTCACTCCCATGTGAAATACATCTGCTTTGCCAACAGAATATTTTGATTTAACTGTGGTTTTTATTCCTTTTATGTCATCTGTATTTAACTGGAGCTTTAATGTGTCCTGCAATCCTAGCTGGGACTCTCGAAAAAGGAAATTCCATATATTGACAAAACTTTCAAGGAAAGGCTCATATTCAAATTGGACTAAAGCCACTGTGCTCACAGAGCAGTAAGAGGGGCTGCCAGAGATCACTGAAAGCACAAAGGCTATCACTGGGGGCTCTGCTGGGAAGCTCCTCCTTTAATCCAGCCTGGTTAAGAATGTAGACAATAAAAGTGTGATAAACAAACACAATTTAAAAGTAGGCGGGCTCTACATCTTTCGTTTTTACAGCTGATGATAAGACGTTGGAATGAAGAGAGGCAGCTTTGTTAGACCATGCAGTGCCCGTCGATTTTTTATTGAATATATTCACATTTTTGGATGAGGAATACATAAATATATGGAATTCATCACTGAGCTACTCAGTGCCAGCATGGAACATAACCAACAGACCCATTTATGGTAATGTTGTGGTCATGTTCATGTTGCCATAATTCAAGTTATCAAAGAGGTCATTGCGAGTGAAAATGATGTCTGTACCTGTTTTGTGATAGTTTGTTCGTACCATGCAGGCTTAGACATTGGTTATGTGGGCACAGTTGATCAAAAAGTCCAAAATGACAGAATAGACAGAATTAGCATTTACTGGAAGGCCTCCTGGATTTAAAATAAACTTTCCCCATAACTAACTGAATAAGCAATGTGAAGGAATAAATAATGAATGACAAATAGACTTCAAATGGAGAGTCGTACAAATATTCAAACATACCAAATCAAACCACAGAAAGAACATAATTTGGCCTGTAACAGAATGTGCATGCATGTATAATGTAGGAATTTTTGAATTTGCCTTTTTTCCTTTTTCGATAAATTACTTGCTTTTGACCAAAGCAATTGGTGCAGCACTATCAACAGCAACGAGACTATCTGTACATTAAATTCATTATCAGTGAAGCTTGCGATATTGAGTTGCATACATATAGTCAACATCTTTAGAGTGAGAAGGGTTGCTTACTGTGAACAATTTGGCTCGTATAGGAAGAGCCTATTGCAATAGCCTAGGAGATGTCAACGGTTTTATATACAATTTTGATAAATGTATCTGTATCTTTTTTTTTTTTACTATAACAGTCACATTTGTTAAGCGCATCTTTAGAATAAACAGCAACAATGTGTACTCTATTTTTCAGCACATCACAGGAAAATGTTGAGTTTAGTTTGAATTTAGAAAATAAGTCCTGATTATTATTGAGGCTGTTGCTGTTGATTACACTACAATATTTTCTGGGTGTGCCACTTCTAAAATGTCACAGTATGCAAATCGACAGCCAATTTCTAAACCACTGACTGTTTCATTGACTTCTAAACCTTTTCATAGACTTTGTGAAAGTTCATTTGGTAAAAAAAAAAAAAAAAAAAGGGACCTTACCCCCTATTTTGAAGCAGCAACATGTCTTCTTGTTTGGAAGAAGATAAACTATTCTGAAATAATATAAAATGTCAAATTTGTACATGGGAAAACAAGTATTCAAAGCAGCATTTTGAATGAGCCAAAAGGGTATGCTACCCTTTAGATAGGTGGCAGGTAGGCTAATGAAGCAAGGTGTTCGCACAAAAGAAAAAGTTTTTCAAGTGCCCTCAATTTTCTAATACTGCATAATATGCGAATTTGTATGGCAATCTGATCCAAAAAATAATTTGGGTTCTGGCAGGCTAAATGCTGTTTCACCATGAACCAGTCTGAAGAGCTAATCAGTTTGACAGAAATACAATTACATTTCTATGTAGTAATTGTGGCCTTACTGAAAATGTGCGTGTGTGCTTGGGTGCGTTGATTGGCCGGGGCTCCCCGTTAATCTTGTGCTGTACTGCCACCAAGTGGTTGTTTGCAGCATTGTAGATATCGTGGACGCAAAGATGACAGCAGATAATACCTAACGTCATATATTGACCATATAGGCCTCACAAAATACAAAGAATAGATTAAATTAATTAATAATCCCATTTTATTGACGACTATATGAGGGAAATAAAGACGTAGCTATAAAAGTAAGTTGATTTTTTTTTTTAATAAAAGAAATACCATAATATGTATATAGATAAATAAGACAATGTCATGATTCTAAATATCAATGTGAACCTATAAAGAGCAATTGCTGAACACCTGTATAATAACCCCAGGTAATATATACAAATATTATTTTAATAATATCAGAAGAAGGAAGCGCAATTACCTGGTAAGAAGAAAGGGTTTACCATTATACCAGTGGCCCAGTGATACTGAATACTGATATGAGTATCAGTGAGCCCTATTTTCTCTTGTAGTGCTGTACTGTAAGATAGTCGGTGCTACTTATATACATCATGTTGTGATTAATGTATATGCTAATGTTTGTCGTTTTGGAGACATATTCTGTGTTCTCTGTGTGTGTGTGTGTGTGTGTGTGTGTGTGTGTGTGTGTGTGTGTGTGTGTGTGTGTGTGTGTGTGTGTGTGTGTGTGTGTGTGTGTGTGTGTTATAGCATGTACAGCCTAAGGAGATGTCTGCAAACTGCATCAACATAAATTCACTATCAACAAAAATATCATGCACACAAAAACATCCTTGCTGATGATGTGGCCGTCGCATCCCGAGATGAAAGTGTGATTAAAACCATGTTGTCCTGCACGGATAGATTCCTGAAAATGGTCTGGCCTACAGGTTAATGTGCAGTTTTATATGAGCGAAGAAGTGGTGGCAATCCCTGGTATAGATCAGAAGTCTGTGGAAACAAAGGAAGAATTTCATTGCACAACTGAGAACGTCTCATTTATGCATATGACAATAAACACTTTGAATTGAATTGAAGCTGACCAGCCCCTCTCTTTTCACATCTTAGATCTGCCAATCGGAGTGTACGCCACACATGAAACCTATAACTACCTGGGCCACAAATTTAACATCGCTGGAGAGTGGAATTAGCAAGTAAATGGCATGGCACATCAGTTTATCACCGGACTGGACCTCGTCGACGCAGCACCTGTTCATGTTACTTTTAAACAGCCAGCAATACGAGACATTGATTTTTCTAATGTTCAACGTCTTTATGTAAATGTCCATATTAAAAAAATAATATTGTGTGAAATGGACAACAAAACCGTAAACATGGTTGGGAGATGGCTATGTCTTAATGCACATTCCACAAGATGCTTTATATTCCAGGAAAGATAGGATGGAGTTTCACACTGCATGTGGGAGTACCCCAGCACAAGACTGTTTCACCTCCCCAACACAAAGCCTGATTGATATCTGGATGGACGAGCCCAAGGTTTTGGTGTGTCATCAGACGGGCCAGACTTAAACAATCTATGCCGGAGGACAGGCACCTAACTGAAGTGGACTTCCCATGTCCAACCCGTAGAGGACCCATCCGTCGTTGTGGAAGCCAGGCTGCATCACAACAGCCTTGTTCACCTGCCACAGCCTAGAACATCAAGGCAGACTCTTCTGTCTATTCAGAGAGCCCAAAATATGGAGTAATGGTCCAGTCTAAAATTCCAGGGAAAGTTGGCAAAACTGCCCTCCGCAGACCACTCTGTCTCACAACATCAGTGAGGAGATCCTTATTTTCTGTATAAAAGCACATCCGAAGGTTCTCCCTACTAAATACAGCCTTTCAATATGGTTTCCCTCCATCCATTCGGCCCGCTGCATGTCCCCCCTCAACACCTGGAGTCAGTAGCCCACATCATGAACAGTTGCCAATCAGTTAAAGGACTCTATATTGCCAGACACAAACGATTTGTTCCCTGTGTGGCAGATGCTCTTCATACACACTACTGTACAGTACAAATGGTTTAACTCATCTGCCAACACTTTATAGGAATTCCAATCACAAGATATTGTTATCATATCCAGAATTCGAAAACAGTTAGGCTATTTGAGGTGTCATGCTCATTTGACCTGTTTTGACAATATCACATCTCCACAATATCAATTATTTATATCAACCATTGAAAACCTTGGTTACAAATGCCAACTTATTGTGCTAATTTTAGGACTCTAGGGCATGTACATAGGCTGGCGACAGGTAGACTTTGCATTGGCTTTCAAAATAAGAGCCAAACAGTCAATCAATCAAATTAATTATCGGAGGCATATTTACCTGGAAAAGGAGATGTTTCTTGTACCCCTGTATGTTAGATAACAACGTGTGTGTGTGTGTGTGTGTGTGTGTGTGTGTGTGTGTGTGTGTGTGTGTGTGTGTGTGTGTGTGTGTGTGTGTGTGTGTGTGTGTGTGTGTGTGTGTGTGTTATTGCGTGTACAGCCTAAGGAGATGGCTGCAAACTGCATAAATTCACTATCAACAAACATATTATGAGCATAAAAGGATCACGTATGGTAATTAAGGCAAGGTTTTACACGTTGGTAGAACAATGCCAAAACGGCCAATAAATAAAATTCAACACCAAAACTTAAACATATCATATATTCCAGAAGTCAGTAGAATCTTAGATATTAAATAAATATTCTATACTATACTACTTGTATAATCAGAAGTACCGGAATCACCATATTAGTATCAGCACACGTGATTTCGAAAGAGCTTTCACGTGACTTCTAAAAGAGGCGTGGTCAACCATAGAGAAAGCAGCCGCGCGCAACTTCAGCAGTCTGCTGTTACCTCTCCACTGCTACTGTACAGGATGATATCCTTTATACTATTATTATGTCGATTCTTTACAATAGCAATTTGTGTAACAGATCAGTATGTGTTAGACGACAAAGTAGGACTCGGGAGGGTGTTTGACGGCATTGGAGGTTTGAGTGGCGGAGGGGTGAGTTGGTTTGTTTTGTTCAACTTCCTGGTTCGTATGGAGTTTATTCACAGTGTAGACTTATGATTTATGAACTTATGTCCCACTGATGTGTTGTAATTTTGTTATATATACAGGCAACGTCTCGCTTACTTGTGAATTACGCAGAGCCGTACCGCAGTCAGATATTGGATTACCTTTTCAAGGTAATAACTTTAATTGCTACTTGTTTGTACTATTTAACTCACACCTCCGACTGTAACCATGTGTAACACACAATTGCTTTTCAGCCAAACTTTGGGGCCTCTTTGCACATACTAAAGGTGGAAATTGGAGGCGATGCACAAACCACAGGTGAAAATAATTGTCGATTTTAGCATGTGTACCAGACTGTTTGTATTCTATTATAGGCTACAATGAGTTGTTGTTTAAAAATGAATTAGTTTATATATACAAATTTATACCTATGCATATTTGTACACAGTAAATATAATGGTCAAATAAATGATTTTCCTGTTCTATAGATGGCACAGAGCCATCTCACATGCACTATGAAAACGACGAGAACTTCTTCCGGGGTTATGAGTGGTGGCTCATGAAAGAGGCCAAGAAGAGGAACCCCAACATAACACTTATTGGTGAGGAACTCCAGCCTGTCTGTAAATATAGACAGGAAATGACAACTTATTGAAAGAGTTATGGAAACCACAGCATTATTTTATTTTGACCAATTTTCAATCCAGTTGAAAGAGCGGCCAAGATCTATTTAAACATTAACAGATACAGGCTGTTTCTTTAAGTTGCTGAGGTATGTGTATACTCTCTTGATCTCACTGCTAACATTCTTGGATTTTGGGATTGGGTGTGTTTGTGTTGGTGCTGCGTGCACTTTTGGTTTGCGCACCCAGGTTTGCCATGGGCCTTTCCAGGCTGGGTTGGTCATGGGAAGAACTGGCCCTATGACTACCCTGACATCACTGCCACTTACGTGGTTTCCTGGATCATTGGAGCCAAACAGTACCATGACCTAGACATCAACTATGTTGGGGTGTGTACTCTGATCAGAATCCCTGCCTCAGCACCTCATTCGTGATCATTTTTTGACTGCTTTGTGTTTTTTCCCAGAGTCATTTCAACAGCCAAGCTAATTTGCTGTGTTGCAATTTTATCCACTCAGATTTGGAACGAGCGCAACTTTGACAGCAAGTATATAAAGGTAACTTAAAGCATATACTAAAAGTGTAACCACAAGCACAGCACAAACGATACGATTTTAAACAAAGGCTACGGTAGTCTGTGCAGATGACACCTGGACCAGATCACCTGGAGTTCATTTTAATTAACTAACTAACCTGCTGATGTCTCTAGTTTGTTTTCCTTTAAATCCTTTGCTACATTTTACAAATTATACTCAGTTTTTACCTAAATGATGGCTTTTTGAATGAACAGAGCCACAGAAAGAAGAAACAGCCACCAACATTTGCTATTCTCGGTCCTAAATTACCTTAAATTATTTCGCAGCAGCCCAGTACCTCATAAATGACCCAATGTATAGCCTTGTTCATGCCTGAGAGCATGTCCTCTGTTGCCAAGGTGCTCCGGGACATATTGGATAAAGTGGGCCTTACTGATATCGGTATCATTGCTGCTGACGGTGATTGGAACATCGTCAATTCTATGGTGGTTGACCCCTACCTCAACGATGCAGTTGAAGTGGTTGGGTAAGTAACAAAGGTGGCCCAACAGGATATAGAGATATTCAACAAAGCCCTTTTGTCCAACTGAGCAGGTATATTAATGGTCCCATTTATGAGCAACAAGGAAGTATAACCTTATCAAACCTATTTCCACTGGTGGATAATGTTTGTGGCTGTTTTTTTCTTCGCCGGTCCAAATTTACCATTATAAAGAATCAAATTAATTTAACGCTTTGTCTTTTTTTACACATTACTTCGTCCTTCAGCCAGCTTTCTGGCTTTTAAACAAATTAAAAAACTCATTAAATGTGTTTTTTTTATTTCTTATGAAGTATGAAGTGGCATTAGCATAACTGCCACTTACTGTACTCCCTCTCTTTCTCCTCTCCTGTTTTCATCCCCGTCGTCATGACGGCGCTCGGCAGCTCCTGCGCTACACTCTAGACAAGAGTGGCTTGGAGAGTGTCAGGATCATAGCCAGCGATAACCTGTGGGAGCCCATTAGCCTGTTCATGCTGCTCGACCAGGAGCTCCGACGAGCCGTAGACGTGATAGGGTACGTCCCCTATCGAGGCTTTTCTTGCGCGTAGCACATGACTCCCCTGATAGATTCCGCCTGCGTCCTCGCTGTGGCTCATGACTGCTCCACTAGCGTTGGGGTTCGCCGTTGTCTTGCACTGCTTGCCAACATCAGTGATTTCAGATTTGACGCTTATTGCTAACAATTGTATTTTTAAAGAATGCAGCGTACTCTAAACCAACTAATCCACCATTGGAAATACTTGCCTCTTGCCGGACAATTTTTAGGGAATCTAAAGTAAAGCTTGTACCAGCTCTCAGGCACCAAGCTGAAAGATGCGTGAAGTGAACTGCTGATGAGGGATTGGTGGTTCTTCATCTCAACAGGGCCCACTACCCAGGCACCACCACTGTGCTGGAGGCTCTAAAGACCCAGAAGAAGCTGTGGTCATCGGAGGACTACAGCACCTTCAACAACGAAGTCGGTGGAGGCTGCTGGGCGCGAATCCTTAACCAGAACTACGTCAATGGACTCATGACTGCGTGAGTCAAGTGGGGGAATAAATTGGTCGTTATGAAAGTAACCCCAGCGATCGACCAAGGACAAATTTGTTGAACAAGTGCATGTAGACAGACCGACCAGAACTTGACTGCCCTAGATAATACGTTAACATTCGTCAAAGTCCTTATGGTTCACCATTGAACGCCCACCTGGTGCCTTCTTCCAGCACCATATCGTGGAACCTGGTGGCCAGCTACTACGGGGAGCTGCCGTTTGGCAGGGACGGGCTGATGACGGCACAGGAGCCCTGGAGCGGCAGCTACGTGGTGGAGTCGCCCATATGGATCTCAGGTCTGCCTCTAAGGACAACAATGCCACACAGCCATGTGGATGTTAAGACATTGGCTTGAAACGTGAAAGAATATACACTCAAAACATGAAGATGTGCACACGTTTAGTTTTGCATTTAAATGTTCATTTTGTCATTTTAGACTTTTAATTTATTATGCTGTATCCTCTGTCATGTACAAACGTTTATGCACAATGAATAATCACACATAATGGTCGACACCCTGCCAACGGTGTCTGTCAGAAAAAGTCTCAGTTGGTCTCATTGGCATTTTGCAGAATTATTCTTTGCTTGATCGGTATGTAGTTGTGATCGTATTAGTCTAATGTACCAAGTAATCATTTTAGTAGCATAACCCAAACGTTGGCATCCTCTCTCCTTGCCAGCCCACACGACACAGTTCACCCAGCCCGGGTGGACCTACCTGCAGACTGTGGGGCATCTAGCGCACGGTGGGAGCTACGTGGCTCTAACTAATGGCAAAGGCGACCTCACGGTTGTTATAGAAACCATGGTATGTTCTGCTCTTTTTGCCATTGACCCTCTGATTGTAGTAAGTACCTATGTTCTCCTTGGTGACTTGAGGGCAAAGTTGGACGGTTACAAAGATACCCAAAGAGCCCACTTTATGAGTTTGAAATAGTCATAACATTATGTGACATAATCTTGATTTTTCCAATGTGTATTGAATTTTCTTTAGACTCATGATCATTCCGTCTGCGTAAGGCCTCCACTACCAGCGTTCAATGTGACATCCCAAAATACAACATTCCAGCTGAAAGGCTCCTTTGTAAGTAACTTTTTGACTTTAATAAAATGGCGGTAGGATAACAGCGCTTCAGAAACGGAGCTCCTAATGCAAGTGTGGATTTTTTTTATTTTCTCCTCCTAGGCCTCTCTTGCACAATTACAAGTATGGCGGTCAAGATTTAACTTCAAGACACAAAAGCCCACGTTTTTTGAAAAACTTTCACCGCTCAAGGTAAACCTAAGAATAAGAAACGTTGCACATTTGCAGAGATCCCTAAGGAGTCTGGTTTTAAGCTCCAAAATAACAAAATAAGCATTTCTTTTGGTCAATTATTGACAAAAATGCACTCGTTTCCAGGGTGTTTACGTGTGGTTTTACTATCTCCTGATTCCTCCAGCTCTCTGACGGTTCGTTCACGTTGAATCTGGGGGAGGATGAGGTTTATACGCTCACTAGCCTCACCAGCGGTCTGAAAGGCAGCTTCCCAGACCCTCCCCCCTCCGCACCCTTCCCCACAACATACAAGGATGACTTCAATGTCGGTAGGTAGTGAATACATTCCACACAGATGTTAACCTTGTTGTGCAACTATTGTTGAACGGCGTGTTGAGCGACGGTTAGTTCTGGTGTTGCCAACTTTCTGTCTGCCTCCTATCCATCCCTGTGAGGGACCGGCGTGGTCGCCCCACGTATCTGGGATACGGCAAACTGGGAATTCCGAGTGTGGGCAAAAATGAGGGCAATGGACAGAGGACTAAGAAAAAAGTGAAGTTTTAATGTCTCCAAAACATTCACCCAAAAATATATCAACGTTCCAAACGAAAAGGAAATTACTGCATCGGTCAGCAAACAAAACTAAGATACATAACATAGGATATCATAACCTTTCGTACTGGCCTCACGTCAAGCCAGCACCACCTTCAGCCCCAAACACCAAATGAAAAGGCCCTTAAATAGGGAAATGGTAATTGGACCAATCACGGCCATATGGGCCAGACCATTAGCTGGGGGAACATTTACCTAAAGCTAACATTACTATACTGCCCCCTACCGGGACGGAAGACTAACTTCCACCAGCCCAATCTAATACACACACACAATATTATAATAATAATAATAATAATAATAATAATAAAAGCTCTAATGCGAGACAGTGAGAAGGGGGAGGATTTCACCTTCTCACATTTCCCACCACCTCTGGAGTTTCGCCAACAGGATGGCGAGACAAAAAGTCTGCCTCAGTATTCTGCCTTCCCGCTCGGTACTGCACCCTGAAACGCAATGGTTGCAGTGCCAAGAACCAGCGGGTGATGCGAGCATTCGAGTCCTTCATGCTACCCAGCCACTGTGAGGCGCGGTGATCCACAACGAAGGGGTCACGCCCCCTGTCTCCCCCTTAGCAGCCTCTGTTACACAATCACAGAAAGGCCGCTTTACCAAGGGGATCAGTGGCATGACCCATGTTCATCGCCACATAGGCGCTGCGTGCTTTGCCGGCGAGGTAGGGTACTATAAAGACGGCCCAATCCTCTCTTGGCCAGCCAAAGCCATTGCTAACCTCACAAATGTCCTGAGGTACTGCTCAAATGTCGTCATCCTCTTCCAGCCTGGGAATGGCCGCCCTGGGCCAGGTCACAGGCGCTACTGGTGCAGTTGCTGGTGCAGGTGCCAATGCCGGAGCTGGTGCTGGATCTGGTGCTGGTGAAGACCTCCGGTCAGCCTCGACATCCTCCTTGAGTTGGTTCAGCTGCATATGGACACTCCTCCAGTGCTGCTCCTGCTTGGACGCCTCCCGCTCCAAGATCCTACGCACCGCGGCAAGGTCAGACCCCTCAAGCGGGTATCCGCTGGATGCCTGGTCCTCTCCATGGCCGTCTTCCTCCTCGATCTGCAGTAGAACTCCTCGGGACAGCGTCTGCTCAATTCGTCGCCAGATTCGGCCTCGTCCTCGCTGTCCACCGAGTCCTCGTCTTCCCCCTCGTCTCTCAAGTTCCTCAGAAGCGTCGAAAAAAAAAGATCCCACCACTGCCACCAAATGTGAGGGACCGGCGTGGTCGCCCCACGTATCTGGGATACGGCAAACTGGGAATTCCGAGTGTGGGCAAAAATGAGGGCAATGGACAGAGGACTAAGAAAAAAGTGAAGTTTTAATGTCTCCAAAACATTCACCCAAAAATATATCAACGTTCCAAACGAAAAGGAAATTACTGCATCGGTCAGCAAACAAAACTAAGATACATAACATAGGATATCATAACCTTTCGTACTGGCCTCACGTCAAGCCAGCACCACCTTCAGCCCCAAACACCAAATGAAAAGGCCCTTAAATAGGGAAATGGTAATTGGACCAATCACGGCCATATGGGCCAGACCATTAGCTGGGGGAACATTTACCTAAAGCTAACATTACTATACTGCCCCCTACCGGGACGGAAGACTAACTTCCACCAGCCCAATCTAATACACACACACAATATAATAATAATAATAATAATAATAATAATAATAATAATAATAATAATAATAATAATAAAAGCTCTAATGCGAGACAGTGAGAAGGGGGAGGATTTCACCTTCTCACAATCCCCATGTGGCTTACAGCCAACCCTCCCTTCACGGAGGCGCCCGACTTTGCCGACCAGACGGGGGTGTTTGAGTACCACATCAACCTCACCGACCCGGGGCCTCATGTCTTCACCTTGCGCCAAGTTGTGACCCAGAGGCCGGTCACCTGGGCAACCGACGCGGACCAGACCATCAGTGTCATCGGGAACTACAAATGGTGAGCCCTCTGCTATACTAATATATAATTGTTTTTTGGTGTTTATATATTAAAATTCCTATTTTATTTTGAATGTCATTATAATACATTTGGGTTTTCAAAAGGCCCATCGTCATAGTGCAGATTTCCTTGTCTATGAACAAGGTGTATGGTTTTATTTTCAGTCTTTCTACCTATACCTTTTTCACTATTAAAACAAAAATAAAATGTTGTCCAATTACACACACAGCAAAGGATGTTCAGTTCAATGGAATCAAACTACATGCATTGCATCCATGTAAATATCTTGTTTATGTGTACCGGTAGTTTAAACATGTTTCTCGCCCTTGCTTTTTTTAGAACGGCCGCCATGGGAGATACAGTTGTGCATCCTTTCTAAATTTGTTGACAGTTTGACAATTGGATTCTTGTTAGACTTTGGGCTTTACTATCGCCTATATGGTACTTTATGTCTATGTGGAACTGGAAAGATAACTCTGTCGAACTCCTTAGACCTCACTAGAGCCAGGTCTTGCTGATGTTCTAATATTTATTCATTGAGTGATAATTTTTTTGTGTATGAATTTTCTAACTTTTTCAGGGAGAACCTCACTGTATCCTGTGATGTGTTTATGGAAACGGTGAAGACTGGTGGAGTGTTCATCGCTGCCAGAGTAGACAAAGGAGGGCAGTCAGTCCGAAACGCAAAAGGGCTCTTCTACTGGATCTTCTCAGATGGGAGCTACAAAGTCACCAATGATCTCGGTCAGTTAAAATACCACTATCACCTAATTGCCCACTTGGGCAATTTCCATCTTGGACTAGGTGGAATATCTGCCGCCCTTCAGAGGATTTTGCTTAATTTTCCAACGGTATTTTAACATTTAAGTTATTTTAACTAACTTAAATGTTTTTGCAATCAATGCAATTAAAAAACATTAATGACAGTGCCATTTGACAAGACCGTGGTCCCAGTGTCGTGGCAATTCCTCTCTAGTTATCCCATCTAGGACGGATGAGATTTCTAAATGCAAAAAGCACACATAGTTGTAGACAATTAACCTTAATGTATGCATACATTAGACCCCTCTCTAGCAGAGTGAGTCCAGAATAGTTAGACAGAGCTATTTAAACAGTTTCACATCCTCCCTACAGTGCAGATGTCAATCAAATCAGGTAATGTTTACCCAAGACACAGTTACCTGTGTTCTCATCAAGCAGAGGAGTGCATAAGGTGATGCCCTCTCCCTTGTCACTGGTTTACCCTAGCACAAAGGTTAACATTTAGATGCAACGTCTTCAATGGTAGTGTGGCTGACCCTAACACAAAGGTTAACATTTAGATGACACTGAGGGAGGTAGGGTGGAAAGACAATTCAAGATATAGGAAACAAAGCCTTAGATGATTAAAAGGAAACAACATATGGATTTTGCCATCACATCAGGCATTGTGCAGCCGAGACGATACCAAGAACTTACGGTGATGCCTGTGAACTAACGAGGTAACAGGGTGAGGTGTGCACCAGAGGGCAGAGTCTTCCAATATATCAACGGGAGTCCCTGGTGAACTCGCTATGCTGGCTCTCTCCTTAGCTCCATGTTCGTTCACACGGCAGTGCCTGGGCTGAAACATGCTTTGGTGCGGATTCTATACGAATGTGTTGCGTTGTTAACTAAATCTATTACAGTTTGTATTGGGAGAGTTGCACTAATAACTCGTATTTTTTCACAAACTTTTTCCCATTACGCAAATAGAAGCCTCAATGTGTTGAATCGGTAAACTGCCCGATATAAAATCTAAATGAAGCGTTTATCTGTTCCGCCTTAGTTCCTACATAGTTTTTTGGGCACAATTTGAGGGACTTGAATGTTCTGGAGACTGAGTTTGTTCTTCTCTCCGCAATAGCTGGTCAAGCCGTGCTTGCTGAGGGGCCGTCTGGCACCAGGGCTTTTGGTTGGCACACATTAACACTGAGCATAAAGGTAAGTTCACGATTATTTTTTTTGCTGATCGCACACTTTAAAGGTTACCTTTGGATACTGATTTCTGACTTGAGCACTGACTCCAGAGCAGTGAGTGTTGTACTGTAGAACAGTGTGCCACAATGCTTCTGAACCTGGCTGGCTGAAACAGCATCATTCTCAGAGGCACCATCTCTTCTTCTTTTACAGGGCCAGTATGCTACGGGTTTGCTCAACGGGTATCCATTATGGAAGAATGCTGTGGTATTGGGACCAAAGAATGGATGGGCTGCCATAGGGACAAAGTCATTTGAACTTGCTCAATTTGATAACTTTGCCGTGAAGGCAGAGTGAAGGGTTGAAGGGATATAAGCAGCGCTGTGATTATGCCTTAATTTATTAACTTCATGAACCCCAAGATGTATTTTCATTTCCCTTTTTTAATTTCTAAAAAAATCTATTCTGTTCATCATGAAATGCACATAGTTGTCTGTCATTGTTTATTTTGAATGCTGAAATCTTTTTAATAAATTTGTTTTTAATATAACTGCCTTAATGGTCAATTTATTTTACTCAAAACATACTGTATAGAAAAAAAGTGCCGCTAGTGTAAGGCAAAGCAGGCAATACATTTTTCTTTAATTATGAATCATAAATATTTACATAGCAAATCATTTCTACTGCACCTCCTGTTGGTATTTTCATGTTAGGTAAGCTTTGCCTCAAGAATTGTGACATGCATCCTTGTAAAACGAACATGGTAAGGCACCACGCTGGCCAGTAATAAGCCTATGTGGAGTTTCATGTACACACTTGTGCGAATTGTTGCTGTTGAGCCCAATGCCTTTAGTCGTTGGACAAGGGAGGCCTAATAGGCATGTACAGCATTACTCAATAGTTTTTCTCAAATACTTTTGAACTTTTACGTATGGAAAGGTATTTAGAATACTGCAGATATGAAACATTGTCTCTTTGATTCAATATGTTTTTTTCTTATTTAACAGAAGTAGGTTCTATAGGAATTAAATGTTTTTAGAATTCAGAAAACACCCGTCTGACACGCTCAGCACTCAAATGAGGAGAATTGCTTTTGTGGCCCCCTATTGATGAATTATTTACTTTTGAATATTGCATTTAATTGCATATCTCAAAAACAGCCACGGATACAATTTACAAGACTGCCTCACTGGCAACAACACAGCTCGCTTTTGCGCTCTGTGGCACTGGTGGCCGCGACCTAGCAACAGAATTTGGAGACTCTAAACACCCGACCACCAGCTACAAGGATGGCGGAACAGGGATTGAAACGTACCGAACAGGTTTTTATTAACAGCTTAGATTTAGATCCCGTCCACACGGAGCCGAAACAAAACAGCCTCTCGCACGCGCAAATTACCTCAGCGCACGCAAAACCTCTCGCGAAAGAAGTTTTACGCTCTCGCTCGGATTTAATTTTGGCACTATGGGGGAGGGAACCATGGCAGGGCGGGCTTTCCTATGATTGGCCGTTTCTGAAGCGCGATATTTGATTGACAGCCCTCCTCAGCCCTCCTCTCAAGGGGCTTTATTTAAAGCAACAAAAAGAACACAAATAAAATAATAAATAAATTCATGACGTCATCGTTTGCGTTTCAGGCGTCCACACGAATCCTAACACGAAACCACCTCTGAGGGTGGTTTCAGAAACGTGCGGTTTCGGGCACTGGATTCGCCGGCTCCGTCTGGACGGTCGGCCGAAATGCACAAGACTTATGCGGTTTCACCAAAGAATTTGCTCCGTGAAGACGCGGCCTTAGGCCCCGTCCACACGGACACAACTCAGATTTTTTGGTTCAGAGTTGCGTTGAATTTTCTATTCATTATTTTATTTGTATTCTTTTTGTAGCTTTAAATAAAGCTGTTGATATATATATGTTGATATATGTATGATTGCATGTAACTGTAGTTACCTGTTCAGAACCAAAAGGAGGTGCTGTTGCGCCATGTCCGTGACTACATAAGGGAATGTTCACTCCAATTTCCCTCTCTCTGCAATCTTGGAGAGGGTATGTCTGTTTGCGGTTTACAATAAACTACACCAGTATACGGCTAAAGAGAGAAGTTATCTGTCATGTATTAGAATTATTATTCCGCCGTGAGAGTGTGACTCTGCTAACAGGTTATGGGCCAAGTAACCACGCGATTCTAATAGTTTGACGACGGACACGTGCGATAGCAAGATGTCTTCTTGCTTGCACGCTGAGAGATAGCTAGTTTAGCGACGGGAGAACCGGGAAGCTAAAGCTAGGCTAAAAGGGAGCTAAGCTGAGCTACGGACATAAAAAGCCATGGCGAACAGAAGCAAGACCAAGTGGCCCACGTTCGACGGGAGAGCAGAGGAGTATGAGCTATGGGAAGAAAGGATGTTGTGCTGCATGCACGGAGTAGGACTGAAGCAGATAATCCTGAACGAACATCCTGGACCTCTGTCAGCGGCCGAACAGGCCGAAGATGACAAGCTTAATGCTGACACATATTGACAGGGCTCTCAGTGCGCTTGTGCCCAAGATGACGGCGGCAGCAGCCATGAAGCGGGTCGTGGACGAGATAACGTCCGGGGAGCTGCGGGAAGAGAAGACTTCACGATCAGCACGCAGACAGAAGATGCCAGCCGGACAGCGCAACAGCTGCAGATCCAGAGAAAAGGACTGATCGGGGACACGGGCGCGTCGTCCCACATCCTCAATGACAGGAGCCGATTCAAGAACTTTGACAGCACCTTCAAGCCGGAGAGACACAGCATGGAGCTGGCAGACGGGAAGCGCACCTTCGGGTTGGCGCAAGGCAGGGGAGACGAACAGGTATGCCTCATTGACAGCGAGGGGCGCAGGTGTGCAGCGACGTTAAAGAACGCCCTCTACATCCCCTCATTCCCCCAAGGACTCTTCTCGGTAAAGAGTGACACCACCAGTGGTGCTAAGGTATCTTTTGACGAAGGTAAAGATGTTTTTGTGGCGCCTAATGGCACAAGGTTCAATATCCATGTATGTAAGAGAATGTACTACTTGCAAACCGAGTGTGATGAAAATGGTGTGTGTAATGTCAGCCATGATATCCAGACATGGCATGCATGGGTCATTGTAATTCCGAGGACATATTGAAATTGCCAGCTGTAACAGTAGGCATGCACATTAAAGGAGCAAAACGTAGGCCCTGATAAAGAATGTGATGTGTGCATAGCGGGGAAGTTTACTCAAACAAGAAACGGATCCCATTGACGAGGTAAAGACACCACTTTTCAGAATTGAAAAAACATAGATCTAGCTGGTCCAGTAAACAATTAATCAATAGACGGCTTCAAGTATTTGCAGTCTTTCACAGATGTGTGTACAGGGGCAGTGTTTGTTTACTTTCTCAAAGCAAAAAGTGAGGCAATTCAGGCCAAAGAGAAGTTCCTAGCTGATGTAGCGTCTTATGGCACTGTGAAATGCATTCGGTCAGATAACGGGAACGAGTTCACTAACAGAGTTTCAGAAACTACTGAGGAAGAACAAAATCAAACACGAGACGTCCTGTCCTGCACTAACCCTTATACAGCACTGACAGGGAGAAAGTGTGATCAAGCCAAGATGCACAAGTTCGGGTCAGGATGCTACGCCTACCAACAGGACAGAGGTAAACTAGATCCTAGGTGTGAGAGGGGACTCTTTGTAGGGCATGACAAGGGCAGTCCCGCCTTTCTATTTTACTACCCCAATAAAGGGAAAGTGCAAAAGCACATTCTGGTAAAGTTTGTCACAAAGACAACCTGCGAGAACGGGACTCAGACTCAGGAGCTATGGCTGGACCCCAAAATAGAGGGTGAGTAGAGAGAGACACCACAACCTAGTGTCCTCAGCACAGAGATACAGGCTGGCGGTCCACAGTCACCAGAGGATGATGGCGAGAAGCACCCTAGGGTGAAGCCACAGGCCTCAAGCAGTGCGAAATATCCCACCAGAGAGCGTAAACCCCCGGGGTATCTGAGAGATTATACTCAGGAAGATAGCCACGAGGATGACACTACACTCACTAGTATAGACTATTGCTACCGAGCAGTTTGTGGTGTGCCGCTGACCTTTAAAGAGGCCATGACATCAAATGAATCAGGAAAGTGGAAAAGAGCAATGGATGAGGAGATCGAGTCCTTAGAGCAGGGGTTTTGAAAGTGTGAGAGAGTGAGCCCCCCCTCAGAGAAAAAAATTCAGCTGAGCCCCCCCCCCCCCCCTCCCCCCCAAAAAAAGTTCTAAATACCTGTGGTTTGAAAGCTATCTTAATTATTTTACACATCTGATCATAATTTTAAAACATTTGAAATATATTTTTTAAACATATTTTTGAATCATATTTTAAACATATTTCTGAAACATTACAACATGCGTTTTTAAACATATTTCTTAACACAATTTAACAACTTTATCTAAGCATGTTTTAGCTTAACCTTTTTTAAATAAATTTGAACATCTTAATGCATTCAAAATTCAAAATTTTGAATTTTGGAGGGGCCACCCCACCCAGCAAAATTACGCTGAAAAGACGTTGAAAAGACGTCTTTTCAAGTCGTCGAAACAACGTTCAAGTTTGGTTGAAAAGTGAAAGGTGAAACGACGTCTTTTCCCGGTCGTTGAAAAGACGTCTATTGAAAGACGTCTTTTCAACGCCTATATTTGGTTGAAACCACGTCTTGTTTAGGTGCTGCCATGGACCTATTTTCGACTAGAATATTGCTGTCATGTATTCATTTATAAGCCTATATTATCCTATTATAGGCTTTTAAAAATGTGCATTATGCATTTCCTATTTACTAACTTAACCCATCATCTATAAGATGATAAATACATAATCGAATACAAGGCTTTTGTAAATAAACAAGTCAAATGGGTGTCACGATATAGCCTACCGTTTTTGTGATCATTAAAACATAATGTGAATATCGTGGAAATAATGCACCCACTTACCGTGTCGCACAACAATGGTAGGCTATATTTAAATCAACAGGTGAGTTTTTTTACGCGATCGGAACCCTCAGTTACACGCCTGTATAGCTTCCCTGTAGGTTTCTCTCCCGTGATGTCTCCTCACTTGCTCCCTTCAATGTCACACAGGCAAACCTGATGTCATAGCAACGCCAAACTTTTGATTGTGTAGGCTTGAAAACATGCCGGACATGATGGGAGAATGCAGGGGATGGAAAAACATTTATCCTCCAGTCTCTATACTGCTCTGCCCCGCAGCTAGAAAATGCACGTGTGCACATGCACGTACGCTGCGCAGTAAAAGGCGATATCAAGAGATTGTATCTAATTCTATTAATGAACTAACTAGCCGAACTAACATAAACATGGCCTATTGGAAATGTTATGCAAAGTAAGTAGGCTGTAATGTAACTCATCTTCCATTCGTATGATGATACCCATAGCATAGCATCACTATGAATTTGAAGATCATGCTAAACGTTTCTTTGTAAAGAAATTATAATAAATAAGTAGGCTTAAAAACATACCTATGTTTAGTGATATTTATGAGCTATCAAAGCGATAACAGCATCACCACATGTTATCACTAATTAAGCTGCTCTGACAGGAGTATAACTATTGTTGTTGACCTGGTTTGGGAATTTTGTTTTATGAGAAAAAGTGAGAGTTGTACTGTCAAATTTTATGTTTTTGAATAGAGTGACATTTAATAAGAAATGTAATATACTTTAAGTGTTTGCTTTCTTATGATTACTATTGATATCACAATAATAATGTTATTGTGTTATATTTTGTCGCGATAATCGTATTCTGAAATATTGATATCATTACAGGCCTATAAGTCAAACAAAACATTTTAATAACTGATTGCTTTCTTTATCCCTTTATTAATTGTTCTTGCCTCCACCACCGGAGCGTCCAGGCGCATGTTTTAATTGATCTGCCACAGCTCTCCCGATGTCATGGTCGGTGGCCCTTTCACTCCATTTTTTAACAGCAGCTGAAATGACAAGAAAAACATTTTCATTAGGCCAGGTGTGCTGAAGTGGCAATATTGCAAAGACAACTCAGATAGCAGATTCAGCACTTGAACATGTGAAATTGCTCTAATCAAGACTTTAACAAACTTGAGAAATGAATGGACAATGAACAAATGTGTTAATGCAGAGTGTAGCCCGTGCTGTGCTCTTCCTTGTTCAAAATATGTTTGTGCAAGTTGAACAAACAAATGAAAGATAAATAACCCAGTATCAGAGATCCATACCTGTTAGGACGCCATAGAGAGTCATTGCTTTAAAAGCTGTCTTCCCACCATGGCCCATCATATTGAAATTGGACATCAGGCCATTCGTCATCAATCTGAAAAGATTAGCACATAAAGTTACACTTGTATATACAAATTCAAAATGAGATTACTTTTTCCACTAGATTTTTTTAGACTGTTGTGGAGTCTCTATAATGTGTGCAGTGCACTCCCGCTAATCTGATTACAACTACAAATAAAACTAAATTACAAAAAAAACAATTACAAATAAAACTAAAATTAGGGGCAGCCATGGCCTACTGGTTAGCGCATCAGACTTGTAACTGGAGGGTTGCCGGTTCAAACCCCGACCAGTAGGACTGGCTGAAGTGCCCTTGAGCAAGGCTCCTAACCCCTCACTGCTCCCCGAGCGCCGCTGTTGTAGCAACCATGACAAGTCTCCTGCCATTCCAGACTGTTGTAGCAGGCAGCTCACTGCGCCGGGATTAGTGTGTGCTTCACCTCACTGTGTGTTCACTGTGTGCTGAGTGTGTTTCACAGATTGGGATAAATGCAGAGACTAAATTTCCCTCACGGGATCAAAAGAGTATTGATACTTAAAACCGATCCGGATTTCATTAAATAGGAAAGAGACAATGCAATAGACCAAGGCACACAAGAGAGACTGAAGCATCAGAGGCCACAGGCCAAATAAGGTCAGCATAAAGGTTAAACAGCTAAAACTACATTTTCAAGAAGTACTGTACCCTGTATCTGAACATACCTGTTCAAAATTTTTGCAACAGTCTTTTATGTCCTTCCCCCCGACCTTGCTTAACTGTGCCATCTGTGAAAGAAGTAAATAGACAGTAAATATAGAATCTAAAGCCAATTATTAAGTCAATAACCTACTGATGAGGGCATAGGACAACAACACCTCATCAATGCCCTCATCAGTTTGCATTGGTTGTGATAAGTGGCATATGATATCTTACCAGAGCCTGTCTCTCCTCCTCCTGATTGAGCTTGTCTTCTAACATGAGGACCTCGTCCATGGTCGACATGGTTTTTAATGTCCCTCAGGTATGTCTCTCCCCTTTGGTGGTCCGCCTCAATTCTTTTCACCACCTCCATGATCTCCACCAATTTTTTCATCACACATCTCTGGAATTCTGAAATGTGACATTTTCGGATTAGTTATCTTCTCATCTATTCAATCTCTTCCTATAGCCTAGTGCATCTAGATCTAGTGCCACATTCATAGAATTCAAAGACTAACTTTCAGGATCATGTCTGATATGTGTAAACATACGATTACTGCATGACACTGGTATTCCAGAATATCTTCACTCAGGTTAACTGCAGTGTTTTGTATTAAAGTGGAAAGGAAGCAATCAAATAAAACATGTCTATAGCACTAGTTAAATATTTAAACATACCATAAATACAAATAAAGTCGGAAATATGTCCCGTTATTCAGAATGAAGCACAAACACGTTGCATTAATTACAATGTTTTCAGCCTGTGCGCCGCCATCTCTGTTTTCAGAATACGATGACGTCACGAGAATGGTTGGTATTAACATTCTATGTTGTTAACATAGCGGCTCATAGCCTCACAGGTAGCTTACTGCCTCAACAAAATGGATATGGACGAATTGGATAGACCCACCAATGAGGGCAGGCATCCAATTGCCTATGCTTTTGAGCCAGTAAGAGAAGTCGGAGTTTTAGTGCCCCCAACAGAGCCTGACTATGGAGGAGAAATAGATGAAGGAGAGAGAGATCAATCAATCAATGTCCTTTATTTAACCAGGTAAAATTCATTGAGATTAAAATCTCTTTTTCAAGAATGACCTGGCCAAGAAGGCAGCACCATGATATAATAAGAACAATCAACCACAATTCTCATACACCACATTCAACGTCAGGTAAAGTACAATACAAGATCAGGGACAAGACTATATGAAGATTGAAATGAGTACAGTTAAAAATTAAATAAATAAACTGGTGACAGATGAATGAAAAAACCCGGCCGTTATCAGAAAATAGCTTTACAAACAATTGCATTGACCAAGAGAACTATCTTCTCTGTCCTTCAGGATTCCTTTGAATTCTCCCAAGGTGACCAGCTCCGGCAGCTTCAGCTGCTTTTGCACAGTGTTCCAGGCATAAGGCGCAGCATATTGAAAGGCCTTTTTCCCTAACTCAGTTCTAGCTCTGGGTACCAACATCTGTAACACATCCCTAGAACGCAAACCATAGCTACATTTGTTTGTGGACATGTAAACACATAGATATGAAGGGACTGGCCCAATAAGACACTTGTAAACAAAAAACAACCAATGTGAGAGTCTGCGTACAGATAGCGATGGACATTTTGCAGTGGCACACAGGGTACAATGGTGGACACGATTTCCACAGCCAGTTAAAAATCGCAGAGCACAGTGGTAGACGGTATCCAATTTCTTGAGGTACTGGTCAGGGGCGTTTATGAACAGCTGGTCACCGTAATCTAACAACGGTAAAAAGGTCGCAGTGAACAGACGTTTCCTGGCCTGCCATAAGAAGCATGATTTATTTCTAAAAAAGGAACCTAATTTAATTTTTAATTTGGAGACCAGTTTTTCAATATGAAGTTTAAAAGACAAATTTTCATCAATAATGAAACCCAGGTATTTGTACGAATTTACCCTTTCAATTTCGGTCCCATGACTAGTTAAAAGCTTTGGCAAAACTTTTGGTAGAGCTTTTCCATTTGAAAAAAGCATTAATTTAGTTTTATCTGTATTTAAAACCAATTTCAATTTTGTCAGCTGTGACTGCAGAACGTCCAAAGCAGACTGCAGGAAATGAAAAGTGTCTGCCACTGATGGGGATGAACAATAAATAATAGTGTCATCTGCATAAAAATGACAGGCAGCATTGGTTATTGAGTCACAAAGATTGTTTACATAAATAGAAAACAACAATGGCCCTAATATGGAGCCTTGGGGCACGCCCTTTGATACAGGGAGAGAGGAGGACGAGGACCCAGCAAACTGGACACATTGCGTTCTTACTGACAAATAATTCGAAAACCAGTCTACAGCCTGCCTAGATAAACCAATTTTGAGTAGCCTGTCTACCAAGGTGACATGGTCTACAGTATCAAATGCCTTGGAAAGATCAATAAAAACAGCAGCACAATACTTTTTACAATCCAGTGATTCAATTATATCATTAACAACTTTTAATGTTGCAGTAATTGTGCTGTGTCGTTTTCTAAAACCTGACTGGTGTTGGGATAAAATATTATTCACGTCTAAAAAGTCTTTCAGTTGGTCACTGACACACTTTTCAAGGACTTTGGCCAAAACACATAGTTTAGAAATAGGCCTGTAATTGTTTAAAACTGTAGGATCACCTCCTTTCAACAAAGGCAGGACATAGGCAGATTTCCAAATGTTAGGAATCTCATTATTAGAAAATGTCAGATTAAAAATATGGGTAAGAGGTTCTGCTATGAAATCTACAGCCAACTTCAAAAATAATGGCTCAAGCTTGTCAGGACCTGCAGATTTAGCAGGGTCCAAATGTTTTAGGGCTCTATAGACCTCAATTACGTCCAGTGGAACAATAATAAAAGATTGAACACAATCGTTATTTGGGAGTGGAGATGGAGAGGTATTCTGCATATTATTAGAGTCCGGATGTAAAGACTCAAATTGAGAACCGGAGGAGACAAAATGTTCATTGAAGCAATTAAGAATTTCTAATTTATCAGTCAGCCTACATGAATCCTTTACAATACATGTTGGTAGGTCGTTTGTGGCCACATTTCCAAAAGAAGATTTGATGGTTTTCCAGAATTTTTTAGGATCATTTAAGTCGCTAGTGGTTTTTAAGAGGTAGTATTCAGCTTTAACCTGTTTGACAAGAGAGGTAAAGCGGTTTCGCAGCTGTCTGAAAATCAGCCAGTCAGCATGAGAGTTGGATTTTCTGGCCTTAGCCCAGGCAATATCCCTTTCTTGTTGTAGACTAGACAGCTGAGAGGAAAACCAAGGATTGTCTCGACCTTTAACTCGAAATTTGCGGAAAGGGGCATGTTTATTAATAATATTGGTGAAAGCATCATGAAAGTATTTCCACGCCAGTTCTACATCATTGAAAAGAGAGATCCTGGACCAATCAAAGTCCCACAGATCATGGTGAAAAGCTTGCTCACAAAAATGTTTTAAATCTCGTTTAAAAATAATTCGAGACCTTGATTTTGGGAGCTTGGCTTGCCTCACTACGGCTATAGCACAATGGTCACTCATATCATTAGCAAAAATGCCTACATCTGAATATTTATGAGGATTGTTTGTTAAAAATAAATCAATAAGGGAAGATTTCTCTGGACATTTAATATTTGGACGAGTTGGGCTATTGATTAATTGAGTACGATTAAATGAATCGCAGGTTGATTTAAAACTGTCAGAGGCAGAGGATAACCAGTCCCAGTTAAAATCCCCAGTGAGGAGAATCTCATTAAAGGTTAATAGTTGTTTATTTAATGATGACAGGGCCTCACTGGTTGCTGAGGGGGGTCTATAACAACCAGCAATGGTGATAGAATGGCCTTTATGCAGTTCCAACTTCAAAGCAAGAAACTCAAATTGTCTGCTCAGAGATACAGATGAAAGAAGGGTAGTCTGAAATTTGTTTTTTGTGAAAATGGCAATGCCGCCGCCCTTCCTAGGACGGTCACAACGAAAAACATTGTAGCCCTTAATTGCAATGTCTTTGTCTGTTACAGATTTGTTTAACCATGTTTCTGTCAATACAAGAATGTCAGTGTCAGACGTTTTAGCCCAAATTTTTACAAGATCCAGTTTAGGAAGTAAACTTCTAACGTTTACATGAATAACACCAAGCCCAGATCTAGCTTTAAAATCACAGGGGGTACTCAGATAATTAAAATCAGGGCCGGGGTTAGGTTCAACATTTCCTGACAATAAAAGCAAAAGAACAATAAAACACTTTCTTTTCAAATAGTTTTGAGTAGGTACTGCTTGAGTATACCTAACCCCCTGTCCACCTGTGTGAGAAGAATAAAACGAAAACAACCAGTCATATGCGCTAAATATGTTAGTAAAATAATGAGTCCGATTCTCATTTTGAATAATCCAGTTGGGACAGCTCCATTGAGGTTTTTCCCAGTTTGTGCATTTTTGAAGAGACAAAGAATGATGAGGCATGATTAAGTCTCCACATAATTCTTGTGTTGTTGAAGAACAGTCAATAAAAGTAGAAGAGGTGCTGAGAAAAACATGCTGACAAGTTGGCGCAAAGATAATCCAGTCCGCGTTTTCTCGTTCACCTGAGCCTGAGCCTCTGCTGAGTCAGTTAATGACGTTGCGTGACGTCGCACATAAACAGGAAGAGAGGTCGGTGATTCAAAACATTCAGAATAAATGAATTAAACTCCGGACTAGTCAGCGGCTAAAAACAGTTTCAAACATCAGCATCCAAAGATAGAAGCACTTTCCTTTGTCATCGGAAATTTGGACCCATCAAAATCAACGATGCGTCAGCGTTCCAGCAGGTCCGGGAGAACAGCGCTTCTTCGTCCTGACAGATGGAGCGTTCCAGATCCTCCACAATCAGCGACAATGCAGGATACACCGCACAGATGATCCAATTTCACAGCACGACGGACGGGCTCCCTATTCAAACGGGCTTGTGTGTGTCTGGTCTGGCCATGCTTTAGTAAAGCGTCAATTTGAATGCTCGGACTGAGACAGTTTCCAAACTGCGTTTCCAGTCACGGATCTTCAGACTGACCAACAACAGGCATTAAGTGGCTGTATTTTCCAAACAACTTGCAAATTGGTCGGTAGGTTATGTTGTAAATGAACAGATATATCCTTAACACTGACACTAGCCACTCACACACTTAAACACACACAGGTTACACAGGTAGTCAGTCACACAGGTACAGGCGTGCTACCATCTTGATGTATCTGAGCGCACAGGAAACAATCGGTGGTGCTTGTGTGGGGTTTGTGTCCCTATGTCCACTGACATGGAGAGTGTCTGCTGCCATGAAATGAACCTGTAGTAATGCAGTGTAAGATATGTATATATATTGCACATTATATATTATTACATTATTATATTTTTTATATATATATATATATATATATATAATAATTATAATATAATAAGATAAGAAAAGTAAAGTACACGGGTGCAGCAGCTGGGCTCCACGCTGCCTTACAGTTCGTTAATTTCATGATACAAGTAATTGTCGTGCCATTTGGGTGTGCACGTGAATATGCGAAAATAGTGCAACCGACGGTGTTTGCAAATGGATTATTTCCGATAACAATGGATTATTTTGGCGATGGATTAGAAATTATCAAGAGCATGGAGCGAGCTAGTCTGCAAACAAGACAATCTTCAAACAGTGAGTGTACTTGTACTAATTTATCTGTTTCTCTAGTAGTAGAAGCTAAGTGTACCTTTCGTTCCTCTGCCTGGCAAGCACGTTTCTGCGCTCTTTGGCTGCGCATAAGAGCAGCGCCCGGGTCCGATCTGACGGGTATGTCCGTGTCTCCAGCACTATATCCACTAAAATTAAAAATAGTTGGCACAGCATCTGGCTTCAGGCGATTGGTGGGACGGCGAACAAATCTCCCATCTTCAGAAAAAGCTCCCTCTTCGATGTAATCAGCCTTTATAAAGTGGTCGCTACATACTCTCTGCCCTGGTCCCATTGGGGGGCTGAGGCGTTTCAATGCAGCTAACCATCTTCGGAGCACTTCAGGCTTCTTGACGGGAATTACATGGAAATGAACTATTCTACCGCTCTCCTTTAACCGATAAAATTTGTTTGAACAGCCAGGGGCAATACAAAAGGACCCCCTTGTTCTTCTTCCAATATCCGACATGTTTATTTTAAAGAGAAGAAACCATTCTGATGACGTAGCGCCTGCGTTTTTAAAACATGGCTGCGCCCTAGAGGCGAAAGTCGTTATAAACATGTCATTTTACGGTGAAACTACTTGAATTTCAGTATTGATGAAAATCCATGTGTTTCCAAAAATGAAAAAACAAACAAAAAATTGACACAGTTCTCAGTGCTTCATTTCCACTTTAAATTGTGCAACATGAACATTCCATCTTTTCAAAGATAAAATTGTATAACATTGAAGTCAGTTCCTTGGAGCCATACCTGCCCCTTTAAAAATGGCATGTTTTCAGGCCAATGTGCCCTACTGGAGACAGTCATTTTCATTGATAATTACTGTCTCCACGGCTTATTTGATGTGTTTTAATGCAGAAAAACACCCTTGGGTCAATTTTCGCCGGAATTACACTTTAATGCAACAGATTGACATATTTCCAATTTGAACTGATGAAAATCAACAATAGAAATGTGGTTAGAGCTCTAGATTGCTCAAACATCTGGTTGTAGCAAGAATATTTAAAACTCACTGTCATTTTCCATGGGGAATACACTGTTCCTCTCTCTGGGGGAGCGGGCCCTGATGCCTGTGACAAGAACATCAGACATTGAAAATGTTAGATGAAGTGTTATGTGCTATACAGACACATTCATTACTTTTAGATCAACTTACTGTTTGAAGCTAAAGGAGAACCACCAGGACGGGAGCCTTTGTGGTTCCTGGGTGAGGAAGAGGGGCTCCTCATGGACTGGCCTGTGACAAGAGTGAGAGACAGGGAACATATTGGGGTTGTGTTCTAGACAGTAACGTTCAGACAGCATCTTTTGCTTCAGTTCATTTACTTACTGTTTGAGGTTTGAGGAGAGCCACCAGAACGGGAGCCTCTTTGTATTCAAAGAACAACATCTTAAGCAACCAGTGGTCCCTGGACCGCACTTTGAGAACCACTGTGCCACTGTGCTAGACAATAAGGTTCAAACGGCATTCTTTCCTTCAATTCATTTAGGTCAACTTACCGTTTGAACTTCGAGAAGAACCACCAGAATGGGAGCCTCCTCTGTGGTTCCTGGAATGACTGGATGAGAGAGAGGGGGTCCTTATGGACTGGCCTGTGACAAGAGTGAGAGACAGGGAACATGTTGGGCTTGTGTGCTATACAGTAACGTTCAGACAGCATTCTTTGCTTCAGTTCATTTAGGCCAACTTACTGTTTGAGGCTCTAGGAGGACCACCAGAATGGGAGCCTCCACTGTGGTTCCCAGAATGACTGGATGAGGGAGAGGGGCTCCTCATGGACTGGCCTGTGACAAGAGTTAGAGACAGGGAACATGTTGGGCTTGTGTGCTATACAGTAACGTTTAGACAGCATTCTTTGCTTCAGTTAATTTAGGTCAACTTACCGTTTGAGGCTCGAGAAGAACCACCAGGACGAGAGCCTCCTCTGTGGTTCCCGGAATGACTGGATGAGGGAGAGGGGGTCCTTATGGACTGGCCTGTGACAAGAGTGAGAGACAGGGAACATGTTGGGCTTGTGTGCTATACAGTAACGTTTAGACAGCATTCTTTGCTTCAGTTAATTTAGGTCAACTTACCGTTTGAGGCTCGAGAAGAACCACCAGGACGAGAGCCTCCTCTGTGGTTCCTGGAATGACTGGATGAGGGGGTCCTTATGGACTGGCCTGTGACAAGAGTGAGAGACGGGGAACATGTTGGGCTTGTGTGCTATACAGTAACGTTCAGACAGCATTCTTTGCTTCAGTTCATTTAGGCCAACTTACTGTTTGAGGCTCTAGGAGGACCACCAGAATGGGAGCCTCCTCTGTGGTTCCCAGAATGACTGGATGAGGGAGAGGGGCTCCTGGATGAGGGAGAGGGGCTCCTTATGGACTGGTCTGTGAGAGACAGAGACAGGGAACATGTTGGGGTCGTGTGTTAGACAGAAAGTGGTGAAAGTGGACAGAAAGTAGATGGCACTTTATTCTTGAGTTCAATTCGGTTAACTTACTCCTTGGAGATGAAGGTGAGCTATCCTGCCAGGACTCACCCCCAACATCAGAATGATTGGAGGGGGAGGGGCTCCTCTGGGGGTGGGCTGTGACAAAGTGAGAGAACATGTTGAATTGAGTCATTCATCCATACATTTCTTTTTTTAGTCCATTTAGGCAAACTTACTATATGATGAATCTAGAGTTGGAGTATTATCCAAAGAGGTCTGGTCCTGGTTTCTGACACTGGGTGTCTCTGTAACAAATATAAATGATCATGCCAAAAAATGTTGAACTCTCTCCCTGCTAACTGATTTGGATTTCTTTTGACATTCTTAACTAGTCCACTTGACTTAACATTAGTCATATTTGGTGGCTTTGGTGGCTTGCTGAGCAGTCCTGTGCTTTTGCCTACATAGAAACAGAAAAAGTATTCATGTCGCAAACAGTATTTGTTTGGCAAAGACATATTTAAGACTTTTTACATTAAACAACCCTGGCGATTTTTTGGGTCTGGGTTCTTCATCTGATAGTTCTGGTTCTAATGAATTACAACAAAAGTTAATTTACATTCCAGGGATACAAATGTTTCAACATTTGGAATGTGATGGATTACAAACAGCTGTAAGTATGCTTGCCTTCAATACAATCAGAAAATTGCTTTCTTTTTATTGCCCTTTTCCCCAGTTCTGGAGGGTCTTCTGAATCTGTCTGTGCTGACGATGTATAATTAAACTCGGTGCACTCCTTTTCACTTTCTGTAAAAAAGTCAGAAGTTGCAAAGTCATGTAAACCAACCGACATGTGTTATTTGGAAATTTTCTTTATAGCAGTGTAAAAAATTACATGGATGTAAACTAGCCCAAAATCTCAAATTTGACCAGGTCATGAAAAATCGATGTTTTCACCTGCCGTGTCTCGCCTTAAGCATCACATATTTTTATGAGGGGAAAGTCCAGCCAGTCTCCAGCTGGATTCGTTTTGTTTTTCCAGGCCGACGCCCGTCCCTTTTTTGGCCATCTGAGGACTTTCCTTTCTTCGTCAATCCAATTTATTGGCAGCACCCCTTCAAAAACTTTATCGCCCTCCTGCCACACAGCCCTCACAAACGCCATAATCTGAAACAAATAAAAGTAGAGTTATTATGCAACAGACTTATACTGAACACAATATAAAATATACATGTTATATTATTTAGTATATTATTATGCATGTTATATTATTTAGTGATGCGAACTAACATCCCCATCAGAACCCTGCACACCCCCACCTTGACAAACTCATTTTCTGTGGGAAACACTGTACCTCGTTGTTCAATTATGCAGAAGTGGAAAAATTGCATGCCCCCTTCTGTATGGGATGCACACAGCTTTCCTCTTTAGGTCACTGGATTGAAGGATTTTTGTCCTTGCCATGCGGTATGTGGTATTGCCAATAAATGCTATATCGATCAGCTTTGATTCACATGGCGTTATGAAAAGGTTTGACGTGTGCTTTTCAGGAATAAATCTGCAATTGAAATTTCCATTTTCTCCAACTTCTTCTATGATGGCCACACTCTTGTCCCCTAGGACGAAGCAGGCATCCTTGGGCCTCACTGAAACGGTAAGTCTTTCTTTGGCCTGTTTTGATTTTGCCCCCTACAGATCCTGCCTCTCTGCCAGTCGCTTTGCCACTTGCGTCAGCGGATCATGACTTGTTCTGACCATTTTCTTGATGGTTTGCATGAAATTCTCAAATGGAAAGCCAGAAATCTCATTCAAAGAGCAACTGAAATGTGCAACATCCTCATGAATGTGCTTTAACGCATGCACATTGTAGACTGTGAATCTGTCTCCATAGATATCTTGAAAACTGTTAACAAAATAGGTCAGCAGGTCAGCTGCATATTGGAGTAGAGTGTTCCTCCTGTTGGCATCGGTGGTAAGCAGGATGGACATTCCCACTCTCAGACAGAGAAAATGATCGTACACATCTTGATCAACCAGTCCATCAAGGACCACAGGTCCCGTGTAAAGAAGGAACTGGCGGAACTCTGTCGCCTTCCATCGATCCAACTCGGTGACTGCCCTGGGCTTCCTTGCCACCTCACTTGGCATTTAATTTCTTAGCCCTACAAGTCTTGTAGACAATTCAGATCTCTGCCTGGTAGATAGTTTCCGGGGGTTGGTCACACGGTAGAGAAAATGCAGAATTCGCCTTACAACACCAAGGCACACAAGGTGCATATAATCGAGGACGAATGACGTCACACATGGTACTCCTGCTCTTAACAGTGGGGTCTCTCCATGTTGGTGTCCTTTGTAGGCTACCTGGCAGAACTTTTCATCTGTCCTACTAGGGAATTTCTCTTTTGAGTTGAACACCACTCTTCCTTTCCATTCACCCAGCTCCTCACACCTCTCACAGCTATTATAGCCTGTATGATAGATGATGTTTTTAAGAAAAGCCCTTGCTGGGGCATCACAGATGAAGGCTTTCACCGTAATTTTCACAATTGCCCCGTTATATTGAAAGCCACTAGTTGAGAGATTATTGATGTCTTCCACCAAGTCTTTTAAGTACTCTTGTAGAGGCTCAGGCTTGGATGTGCCACTGTAAAGTGCGGCTATGAATGGCTCTGATTCCTCTGCCTTTGCCAGGATGGGCCAGAACTGAGTCCCACTTGACTTGAAAATTGGCACACCATCCACATTTATGCACAAGGAAATTCGGTCTATACAGGCAGGAGACTGTTGAAGTGCTCTTTGTGTGCCTCTCTCTAAACCATAGTAAATGTAGCGGCCATTACATCGCTCCTGCAAGCTCACTACTTTTGGAGTTGACAGAAGGGTCCTCGAGTCCCTTGGCAAATCTTCATGTCCGTGTCGTTGTAGGATTTGCAACAGCTCATTTACTGACTTATGGGTAAGTTTGTTAGCCAATGCCCAATCTGCCAAGTCACTCCCCAGATCACTTTCCGATGTTGCCTCTGTTTCGTTTTCAGATTCAAGCCACACAGCCTCTCTGTCACATCCCTCGTCATCACTGCCACTAGCCGTATCAATGTTGCTGATGTCCTCATCATCGTGAGTGGACTCTAACTCCATTGAGTTCTCTTCATCCTCAGTAGCCCACTGCTTTATGGTTGACTCAACCCTTCTCCAGTTCCTGAGGTAGAGCGAATCCATGGTTTTTAGACCACAAACTGAAACAAGAAACAAATCATACAATGTAGTATTGTGTTTTTGAGGTTTGCATGCTTTGGTCATGTCCAGTAAGATGCATTGCAGCATGGGAAATTACTAAAAAGAATCTCCGGCAAAGTAGTAGGGTCACTGATTTCACAAATTCCAGATGGTGTTTTGGATCACCAACAAAATGTCTGAAAAATTATATTTCCTAATGTTTGACTAGCTACCTACTTTTATCTGTGAATGATCAACTGTATTAAACTACATATTGCTTAATAAAATGAATCAACTGTCCACATTATCTAATTGCTGGACTAACTTTGCAGTGTTTCCCACAGAATTTTCTAAAACTATGAGGGTTGGGGGGTGGTTTGGTCATCATACTGTAATGTGTATACTTTATTTTACTGGCTACTTTAGGTAGGCTATATCATGTCTTTCGGGTTATGCTCTCTCACACAGCGATTATGAGCTTGGAGTATAGATTAAACTGTACAAAAATACTATCCTGTTGTTATTTGTTTCAAGAGGGGAATTTTTGAAGTGACCTCTTTAATCCTCTAGCTAATTAACAACCTCAATATAAAACATGCTAATTAACGTCAAAGATTGTAGTGGAAGACTATACAAACACATATACAACTTGCCATAGGCATATCTCTGGTTGTTGTTTCTGTTCCACGACATATTGTATGTCATGTTTGGGGTGTGGGATGAAGAGAGGGATAATTTTAGTAATTTAAAAAGTCTAGTTGCTACTGAAACGGACTGTCAGAAAAGACCGGGCTACTAGCTGCACTGTTCCCTCAAACAGTTTGGCTTCAGCCCACACCTCCCCTACGCAAATCAAATCAGTGGCTTGAGAAGGACTGTTCATGCAGATTACAACTGGCGCGGTGTAGCCTACACAACCGAGTTCAAAATTGATGCACTTTGCAAAGTTAGTATAGCCTACTTATCACAATGTTGTCAATCGCAAACCCGAATTTATTCACACCGAACTACCTGTAGCTTAATTTGCAGAGGACGAGTGAAAGCACCCGTTTGATAAATGATCCAGTAGTGGACTAATTACTTTTAAGAAATAATCTGTAGCCTAGGGTAGGCTACTGCAAAAACAATGTCGTTGGCGATTTAAACTGTCTTATCTAGCGGACGTTTTTACAATAGAGGCTTAGGCAACTGTTCTGGTTCGTAAATTAAGTTCTGGTTCGTAAATTAATTTGCCCTAGGCTACTTCCAACTCCTGACGTCATCTGTATATTAGTGAAAACCTAAGAAATGAAACTATTTAAATGTATAAAGTAACGCTATAACTCATCTGAAAAATGATGATTTCTGTAGTTATCCTGGAATGGGGGAACAGGGGAACAGGAGTACACGAACAGACGAACAGGAACAAATTAATTTATTGAAAAAACGATTGGATTAAAAGCAAACAATGTTTACACCTACCTAATGCATTAACTTAGCCTAAGAATTCAAGCATAGTATAAAACGTTTTCTAAACGACAAAAACAAAGGATGCAAGCCGCAAATGGACCGTGGAATCCCCCCGCCGAAAATATCTTCCCGCGCCTCTGGTATGCTTTGGGATGGCAAACATATTTTCTTCAAATCAATTTTTAGATAATGGCGCTAAAGTCAGTGGCAAACACTATGATATGATGCAGTGATGCACCCGTTCATGTCGGCCAGATCAGGAACATGCACATATACTCAATGGTTTGCCAGGTGTATTGGTAACGTTAGTTCGGTGGTAACGTTACTGGCAAGGTTAGCTATCAAGACCTTGTCTAAGACACGTTGAGAAACGTTGCTAGTTTGAGCAGCTAGCTAGCGCTAGTAGGCCTATTAGCCAGCCATGTAACGTTAGAGTCCGGTAATGTCATTAGCAGCTAGCAGGCTCACGTCATCTGTATTAGTGAAAACCTAAGAAATTAAACTATTTAAATTCATAAATTAACGCTATAACTCACCTGAAAAATGATGATTGTGTTTATCCTGGAATGGGGGAATAGGGTAACAGGAGTACACAAACAGACGAACAGGAACAAATTAATTTATGGAAAAATGATTACTATTAAGTATAATATCGATATATAACTATTAATATATTATCTATTAAGCTATTAATGTATGAATCAACTATATAATCTACCACTATTACAAAATCGCTCACTACGCTATATCTCTGACCGCTCTCCAGCCTTCTCAAAACCCACAGCTCTGACGGTTTTAGAAATGCATTTACCAAAACGGAGAGTTCCCGCGCTTGAACATGATTGGCTGTATCGCGTTCAAAGTCGTTCTTGTCATCAAGATTCTAAGTTACAGCATTCCATCGTCCTGCAACAGGCTGTTCCTTTCCGTTATTAACCAGAAGAACATTAATTTTGTTAATAACGCCGCCATTTTGGTAGCAACAACTATGAAAACAGACCAAAATTAAAATGGCTACCAAGAGATTAAATTAATTTATAACAGTATTGAGTTGGTTGATATGTGGTCTGAAACGGACGTCTAAAAGACTAATTTTGGTTGAAATCACGGCCATAACGGACCGACGGGATTTAGCCCAGATATCAACGTCCAAAAGACGTTGTGTGCTGGGTGGGACTGGGGTTCTTATAGTGCGGTTTAGGTTGCAAGAAGACTACGCACTTTCATTGTTATAATTGCAATTATATAACTACAATTATAAACCGAAAACAGCTCTTAAAGCACCTGGAATCTCACGCAACGCAGAGGCCCCTCCTGTGAGACATGTGGCCCCTCTAGTCACCCCAGTGGCCCCTCCAGAGAGACATGTGGCCCCTCTAGTCACCACAGTGGCCCCTTCAGTTTCCCCAGTGGCCCCTTCAGTTACCCAAGTGGCCCCTCCTGTGAGACAAGTAGTCCCTCCTGTGAGACAAACAGCAAAGGTTACTTGTTCACACTGCAACCTGCAATTAAAACGGAAAAACAACAAGACCCACATACGCCGAAAGCACGTAGATTATTTCGAGGTTGTTTCGAAAGAAAGACATTTGGCATGCCAGTGCATCGATACAAAAAATGGGCGGACGTCAGTACGCCTTGGCCCCAGACTATCTGGCGCCGTGTGAGGCTCCTATGAATTCAGAGGTCATTTTGCTGCTTTCCACTATTAATGTATCTATATGATATATAGGCCTGATAATACTCATAGTTAATTATAAAAGGTAATGGTTAATCTCTCCCATACTACCTGTACACGACCTGACCTATGCTTTGTGGTAAGCAGGCTATCACAGCATTTCGCTAACCCCACAGATGAGCACTGGGTTACAGTGAAACATGTTTTGCGCTATCTCAGGGGTACTGTAGACAAACAGCTCTGTTTCAGAAAGAGCAGTGAGGGTCTAGGCCTTTGAGCATACAGTGACGCAGACTGGGGGTCAGACGCCAGCGACAGGCTAGTACGAGTGGTTATTGTGTGAGCATGAGTAAAGACAGCTCATTGGTCTCATAGAAAACCAAGAAGCAACCAACAGATGCTCCATCCACTCCATTTATTTTTGAAAAGCGAAGAAATACCACCCCAGTTGCCCCACTACGACATATTCATAATATACTGATAGCCATTTTCTTACCATCAACACAAAAACCCCACAGTTGTTGGAAAAACCTTGCCTGGGTGCACCCTGTAGTATGGAGAGTACACATGTTTTAGTAGAAGGTAGAATCAGATGGTTTATTTCTGAAATAATAATAAAAAAAAAAAATGATCATCCACAGTAAGAGCCTTCCAAGGCCCAGGGGCTAAGATCTGAGCCAAGTTTCTGTGAACACAGTATATATGAAAGTCAATTTAACAGTACAATACTTCTGCTATTCTTAACCCTCCTAAAAATGCATAAAAGCTTAGAACACAGTTGTAACAGGATAAGCCAACAGGCTGGAATTCAAGTAAAGTAAATTCAAATAAATGGCCTAATGGGGTCAGAACAGCCCCACTGATAAGTTGCAACTATGCCTCTGTTTCACGCATCCATTTGGAAATTATGTACAGTATCTACAATTTTACTTTATGTAAAACAGAGCCATAATTTAAAAATAAAAAATAGATGAGTGGTCAGAACTACCACTATCCAGCAATGATAAAACTAAAAAACCTGAATGGTACGGTGCGACTTTGATCTCTCAACCCACATAGGCTATAATGGTCCTTTGAAGCCTGCTATAGTAGGACACCTTGGGCTCGTACACAGAAATGTGGTATTTGGCTTTGGAGCTTACCAACTGTAAGCTCCAAAGACCTTCAGCACCTGCCCCCTTTTGCCGCTGTATGAGGCTTGCTTTCCTCTCCTCTCCAAACCATTTGTTTTAGATCATCCCAACTAAGGATTCCTCCGATAAAACAGGAACTTTGCTCTCTGACCGTGGGCAGTATGACAGTGACCTCAGATGGTGACATTCAAAGGGTAAGATCCTGGATCATACGGCATATTCTGCATTCAGTTGGCGTTGGTTCGACTCACATAAGATTTTCTGTGTAGGTCCCCGTGTTTTTTTTAGAACGTGTATGGGGGTTGCTGGACCATGAAACGACTTTTCAACTGCAAACACAGGGAAGCCCCCTTACACCAATTTGAAGCCCTCTTACACACCATTTCTAAACCACATAGAAGAATTATTTTCGGCTAGGAGATGGCGCGTATATGACCGCCTACCTCATGCTCGCATGCCTCTTCTGCAGGCAATGGAACAGGCCTGCGGAGACATCAACATAGGGTCAATCCATGGATGGATTCGGCACACAAGGCAATATTTTCCCCGATGCTTAGCGGGAGAAAACATTGCTTGTGATGTTGATGAGATCCTATGGCCAGACCCCAACAGACGGCAGGATCCATAAGCCCACCCACGCACAAATGCCATGACTTTCTGTGTTCACAGTACAGTATGGTTTATTTTTTTTATTTTATTTGCTCAAACTGTATTTACTGCACTGTAATGTAAAGTACTGCAATGTACAGCATTTAGTATTTGATCTTTTGGTTGTGGTGAAAACGTGCCCTCTGTGGAACTGAATAAAAACAGTGAACATGAAAGACTGCAGTGTTTTATATAAAGTAGACCAGTGTGTTGCTGCTGATCTGAAAGTGTATTCATATGATGCAAGTGTGTTTCATTTTAACATCAGAGTGCCATTTTTACAAAGAATTGTTAGGTTTCAATAGCCGAGTTTCGATTTGACATAGATGTGAATGGTTTATTTCCCAGTGTTGTGTCTTATTTGCTTGTGTGTTGAGTTTTGACACAATGAGCCAAATTTTGCAAAACGTGTTTGTCAAGGGGTAGAATGTCGAGCGGTCTTAGGATCAGCACAAAAAGGCAGTGGTGCAGCAAAAATTACTTTTATTTACATTTTCAGAGCATATACAGAGAGCATGGCCTAGCTTCTGCCTTCTAGCTCCCCCGTCGGGACTGACACGGCTCCCTTATATGGGCTGACCCGAGATTGGTGCATACCAATCCCTCAAATATCAGCGGGGGTGTTTACATATCAAATCAACAAAATATGCATAAAAACTGGTCAAAACAAACGTATCTTAAATGAATTAAACTACAACACCTTAGTTAATATTCGTGCGTCTATACCCGCCACTACTTACAAATTATATATTCCAACAAAGATAATTGATTTGGCGGAGACGCAACGGCGTCACTCGCACACGCCCCGCACCATATAGCTGTCCCCAGTCGGGCACGCGCTTCCTAGAAGCCGCAGGGATCGCACAGCTGACCACGGCGGTGAGCAGTTCTACTTTTTACCACTCCATAAACAAACCCGCCCCACGATCGCATCATACACCAAACCCCAAACAATATGCAGAAACTATGCAGAAACTTTATTGCGGGTTAATCTTGCACGTCAGATAAATGCCCGGTGCGGCCTCAATACGGACGCGTGAGGACGCGCCAGTAGCCGCGTCATCACACACCCCCCTACTTAAGCTTGAACCTCCTCGTAGAGGCGGGACAAGAAGTCAGCAGTCACATTGTCTTTTCCAGCCTTGTACTGGACAGTGAACTTATACGGCTGCAAAGACAGATACCACCGCGTAATCCGGGCGTTACTGTCCCTCATGCGATGCATCCATTGCAGTGGCCGGTGGTCAGTCTCTAGCACAAACTCTTTCCCCATCAAGTAGTACTTCAGAGTGTCCAGTGCCCACTTGATGGCCAGACACTCCTTCTCTACCGTGGAATACCTGGTCTCTCTGGGGAAGAGTTTGCGACTGATGTATAGGATCGGCCTCCACTGGTCTCCCTCCCCCTGTAACAAGACGGCCCCCAGCCCCAGTCCTGAGGCATCCGTCTGGACAATGAAGGGTAGGTCAAAGTTGGGGCTCTGCAAAACTGGACTGTGACACAGGCTGCCCTTCAGGTCCTGAAAAGCCTGTTCACACTCCTCTGTCCACACCAGCTGGTTGGCGCTTGATTTGCGAGTGAGGTTGGTCAGCACCGCAGCCCTAGCAGAAAAGTTCGGTATGAACTGCCGGTACCACCCCACCAAGCCCAGGAAGGAACGCACTCCCTTCTTGGTTGTGGGTGGCGGGCAGCCTTGGACGGCCTCCACCTTGTTCACCTGAGGTTTAATGTTACCGCCTCCAAGAACATACCCCAGGTAGCAAACCTCAGGTCTGGCCAGCTGGCACTTGCTGGCATTGACCACCAGCCCGGCAGCCTTGATCCTCTGGAACACATCAGCCAGGTGGGTCAAATGTTCATCCCATGATGAGCTGTGGATGATCACATCATCGATGGAGGCAGCGGCGTAGCTTTCAGCCCCCCTCAGCACCTGGTCCATCATGCGCTGGAAGGTCGCCGCCGCTCCATGTAACCCGAACGGCATGGTGGTGAAGTGAAATGGCCCGGTTGGAGCCCTGAAGGTGGTCAGCTCCTGGGCCTCAGGCGTTAGCGGCACCTGCCAGTATCCTTTGCACAGGTCCAGTGTGCTAAGATACTGTGCCTTGCCGAGCCGTTCCACCAACTCATCCACCCTCGGCATAGGGTAAGGGTCGAAGGCAGAGATGGCGTTGAGCTTCCTGAAGTCCACACAGAAGCGCAGCCCCCCGTCCTTCTTTGGGACGAGCACCACGGGGCTGCACCATTCGCTTCGTGATGGCACAATAACGCCCATCTCCAGCATTGACTGGACCTCCTGCTTCAATGCAGGAATCAGCCTTGCAGGGGCCCTCAGTGAAGTCTGGCGGATTGGCCCTGGAGACCTCAGCTTAATGCTGTGGTGTATCAATGTCGTCCGTCCGGGCTCCTCCCGGAACAGACCCCCAGGGACAACCTGCAGGAGCTCCCTCTGCCGCTGGTTGGAAAGGTGCTCCACAGAGGGACGTGAGGCCGCGCCTCCGGCGGTGGGGAATTACTGCTCCTTCAGTTCCTCCTCCTCGTCCACTCTGCGGGCCCACATCAGGTCGCTGGTGGCTCCCGGTCTGGATATCCACTCCTTGAGCAGGTTAATGTGGAACACCTGCTTCGGCTTCCGTCGATCCGGCATGGCGACCTCATAGGTCACCGGGCCCATCTTGCGCAACACTTCAAAGGGACCCTGCCACTTAGCGAGCAGGCTGCTCTCTGAAGAAGGGAGCAGTAGGAGCACCTTTTGGCCTGGGTTGAAGGTACGACTGCGGGCGGTCCTGTCGTACCAGGTCTTTTGGCCCGTCTGGGCCTGCGCCAGGTTGTCGTGGGCCAGACTGCTCAGCTCCTCCAACTTGTCTCTGACTCTCCCATCCAGGCCTCTCTCAGGATATCCAGGGGTCCCCTCACCTGACGTCCGTAGAGCAGCTCGAAGGGAGAGTCGCCGATGGACGCTTGCGGGACTTCTCTGTAAGCAAAGAGAAGATAGGTCAGCCTCTGGTCCCAATTATCTCCCGTGTCGCTCACATATTTCCGCAACATTGCCTTGAGCGTTTGGTTGAAGCGCTAAACCATTCCGTCAGTCTGAGGGTGGTAGGGCGTAGTTCTAATGCCCCTGATCCCTAACAGTGAGTACACTTGCTTCATGAACCCAGAATTGAAGTTGGTGCCCTGATCTGTTATGATCTCTCTAGGGATCCCCACCCGTGAAAATAGCTGCATTAGACTATTCGCTACCTGTCTAGACTTGGTGTTTCTCAAGGGGAAAGCCTCAGGATAGCGAGTAGCATAGTCGCATATTACCAAGATGTACCTGTGGCCAGCCCTACTCCTGTCAAGGGGGCCTACAACATCCATAGCAATCCTAGTAAAGGGGACATCGATGATGGGGAGGCTAATTAGGGGTGCCTTCATGCCTCTTTTTGAACGGGAAGTGAGCTGGCAGGTCGGGCAGGATTTACAAAAAGCTACAACCTCCTGGTATACACCAGGCCAATAAAACCGGGTAGCAATCCTGTCCAGGGTTTTCTGTTGCCCTAAGTGGCCTGACCAGGGAATACTGTGAGCTAGGTTCAGTACCTTAGCACGCAGTAGCTTAGGTACTACCAGTTGCTCTCCCTCAGCACTTACACGCATCAGCCTTCCCTCTCTCAACACAAAGCACTCTTTTCCACACACTGCCGCCCTAGAAACATCCTCCTCGTTCCTCACTCTCTTGAAGTGGGCACTCAATGTGAGGTCATCTCTCTGCACCTGCCCAAAGTCCGCAACCTCCACCACACTCACATCTAGTGGTGGTAGGGGTAGCTGCTCCTGTACTGGAGTTCCTAAAACTTTTTCTCTCCTCTTAACTGACTTGGGTTTCCTATCCTTCCCCCCTGAGCAACCTACAGGAAAGGGTAACTCCTGCCACGAAGCTACATCCGTGGCGTTAGCCTTAGCTTGAGCTCTAGTTACCACACAACTGCTCGCTTGGGGTAAGTGACGCTGCAATAACTCTGCCAACACAGGCACGTCCTGTCCTAGCACCACAGGGTAAGGACAGTTATCCATCATGCCGACATTCAGCAAGTAAGACTGACCTTCAATCTCCACCTGTATGTCAGCTGTCTGGTGCTCACTCTCGTCACCGTGTATACAACGTACCTTGACGCTCCCCAGTCCCACTAACCCCTCTGTACCCAGACATGCTCTTCGGACAAATGTCTGGCTACTGCCTGAATCTATTAGGGCTTTCCACACCTTCCCCCCGATTCTGACGGGCACTATAGCATCCCTAGAGCTAGGGGTTGCCTTAGTAGAACCATTGCATGGGGTGTAACATAATCTGGCATCTCTAGTGGGCGCTAAAGGGCACTCTGGTTTGATATGGCCAGGCTTTCCGCAGTTATGGCAGATTATTTTATACCTAGGCTTACTGGGCTGATTGGGCTGCTGGGGCTTACTATTAGGGCTACTAAGTCCCCTGAACTCACGACCACCACGCCCAGACTTACCAGAGGGCTTCCGGTCAAAGTCCCGCTGGGCGTCTTGGCTGCGTCGGTTTATTGTCTCTTGGTTCCCGCCTTGGTAACCTTCCCTGTGTCGGCGGGCAGCGAGGAAAGCCTCCGCCAGTTCAGCAGCTTGCTTCGAGGACTGTGGGTTATGTTCTTTAACCCACACCCTCAGTTCCGGGCTCAGTATGCGGAGAAACTGCTCCAGAATGATTACATCTCCGATCTGCTCTTTAGTCTTCTCCGCGGGGCAAATCCACTTTTGGTAGAGGTCGGTGAGTCTTGATTGAAGTTCCCTCGCCGTCTCATCCTCCAGGAAGCCCATGGAGCGGAACCTGTGATGATAGGCCTCTGGGTCAATTTCATACTTTGTCAAGATGGCTTGTTTCACCTTGGCATAGTCTCTGGTGTCCAGTATGTCCATTGCCACATAAGCAGCACGGGCCTTCCCTGACAACAGGGGTACAAGATACAGTGCCCAACTTTCCACTGGCCACTGGTTTGCGAGAGCAATCCTCTCAAACGTGGTTAAATAATGTTCAATGTCCTCATCTTCCGCGTATGGGGTCATCTTCGGTGGACTCCATCTGAACGGCGCCGGAGGGAGATAGGGCCTTGGAGTATCCGAGAGAGGGCTGGATGAACGTGAACTTACGTCCGGCCGGGGTATGCTGCTGGCGGGACGTGACGTCCTCGGCGAAGAGCCCGGATGAGGATTTTGCAACGGAGCAAAGTCGGGCGCGCGGTGTGCGTCTTCCTCTTCTTCCCGCTCCTGTCGCTCCTCCCTGGTTTGCTGGGCCTGGAAGAAGGATCTTATTGCAGACTCGATCCGGCATATTCGGTCCTCTGGGGGGGCTGAATTTGGCCTGGGCTGGGTGTCCCCAACCGAAGCTGAAGAGGGTGCCGACGGGGCGGCTGACGTTGCAACCGTGTTGGTTGCTCTATGCGCCGTAGCAGAGCCTTTCCGCGTCCGTTGGGACATTCTGCGCTTGAGTGCCGACTCTAGCGGACCACTGGATCCCACCACTGCCACCAAATGTCAAGGGGTAGAATGTCGAGCGGTCTTAGGATCAGCACAAAAAGGCAGTGGTGCAGCAAAAATTACTTTTATTTACATTTTCAGAGCATATACAGAGAGCATGGCCTAGCTTCTGCCTTCTAGCTCCCCCCGTCGGGACTGACACGGCTCCCTTATATGGGCTGACCCGAGATTGGTGCATACCAATCCCTCAAATATCAGCGGGGGTGTTTACATATCAAATCAACAAAATATGCATCAAAACTGGTCAAAACAAACATATCTTAAATGAATTAAACTACAACATCTTAGTTAATATTCGTGCGTCTATACCCGCCACTACTTACAAATTATATATTCCAACAAAGATAATTGATTTGGCGGAGACGCAACGGCGTCACTCGCACACGCCCCGCACCATATAGCTGTCCCCAGTCGGGCACGCGCTTCCTAGAAGCCGCAGGGATCGCACAGCTGACCACGGCGGTGAGCAGTTCTACTTTTTACCACTCCATAAACAAACCCGCCCCACGATCGCATCATACACCAAACCCCAAACAATATGCAGACACTATGCAGAAACTTGATTACGGGTTAATCTTGCACGTCAGATAAATGCCCGGTGCGGCCTCAATACGGACGCGTGAGGACGCGCCAGTAGCCGCGTCATCACAGTGTTCAAGCAATTGAAAAAAACTTTAACCCGACTACGGCTCTAAGACGCTGTGAGCATCTTACCTATTGGATCGTTTTTAGGATATTTATTTATTTATTTATTTATTTATTATATAGGCTACGGAGACCAACAGACTCTCGAAGCAACGAGAATGTTTTATTAAATTCAAGATGGGTGTGCGAGAATAAAGATATAGTGCCAGACCGTCAATATGAATTTTCATCCAGGCTGTTCATTGGTCATGATACAGATCTTGTTATAACGATAATTGAATAAAAGATGGTCTACTTATATTATAAGTAAATAATTTAACATTCATATTTGAATATAACATATTTTAATATGTAATTAATCATCAATCAATATTAAACCAATGAATTTTAATGGATTGGATAGATTTTTATGGATAGTTATAGATTGCTCAAAACAACAAACGATTTTTGCAGCAGACCCCCTCAAAAACTGAAACTAACCACGTCCCTTAAACCCAGTCTCACACCAGAATGTAGTATAACTACGTTGGTCCACCGTGGAAAACGCATTACAATAACGGCTCTAATCATGACATGCCTTATTCTTTTCAATAGGGCTGCGTCCACGTCACTTGACATTCATGGTTGCTATGTTGGTTAAAAATTTACCAACATTTGCAATTAATTAAATAAATTACAAATAAATAATACTGAAATGGCTACATTTTGGATGAACACATTTGAACGAAATATTCATGATCCCCCAAGGTAACCCTGAAGTTGGTAGACTGTCGGAATGGCGGTACTAAAAGGTGTCGGAATGGGGGGCATGTCGGAATGGTGGCATGTCGGACTGGTAGCATGTCGGAATGGCAGCATGTAACCTCAAGTGTCCATTAATATGCCATTAAAATGCCTAACATTACTGTGGGGCCCTCATATATGTGTATTTTGTATGACCCATAAGTGTTAATGTATCTTTTGGAGTTTTGCTTGATGTTAAATGTAATGAATTCATATAACGATTATCATGAGGCTGTTTTTATGCCCCTCCTGCACTTGATGCCCGACACGGCTTAACACAGACAGTGCAGGCAGTGGGATTGCACTAGGGCCCATGGGGTGGGGGTTCCGTCGAGGGGCCTTATAACAATGTGTTGGATGGAGAATGGGCCCATTTGTGTGATTCAGATCACCACATCAGAAATATGCTGTTCTTTATTTTTTTTACTTCACTGCCCATATTAAACATTGCAGGCAATTTAAGCAGTACAATACAATACAAACACAAACACACAGATACAAACACTCTCAAGGAGAGGTTAAAACAAAAAAACATCAACATGGAAATACGCAGTTCAAAGGAGAAATCGCTATGGCTTAAGGGCATGGTCGAGGAAATTGCACAACAAAAGGCCATTAGCCATTTAAATAGGTGAGTAAAGTGAACACACACACACAGACACACACCAATGCTCTACAGTCAGAGTTATTAGTTATTCATTAGCTTAGCTTATCTTATAACTGCAGGGCTCTCAAGTTTCATGCATTCGGCATGAGACACACACAATTTGACCCATGCACACGCTCACACGCCACACTTCGTATTTCTCACGCAGAGAAATTACCAGTACAGCACCCACCAATTTGCGCCACTATTTAACAGTGGAACAGGTAGGATTCAAATGGGTTCCCCGTACGTAGGATAACCAGACATCTTGTGTCCGGGCGGAATTTCAAAATCATCCTGGATTTTATTACAAAGCCTCATACATGTTCACATTGAATTTGCGTTGCGTTTCTCTGAATCGTTCACAAACTAGTTAGGTTATTGTTTTATAGGGACAAACATTAACACATTTCTCCTACAGGGGAATGATGAAGTTCTATCTATTGAACAGAAAGAATCACTTGCAGTGGCGTCTTTGCATTCGGGGCCAGTGGGGCACGGCCCCACCATAGAACGCTGCCGTGCAGGGCACGATTATACTTTTCTTTTTTTTTTCAAAAATGTCATTGAGCACAAGTTAATAATACATTAATTGTTAATAATTAATTACATGTCCGCAGTTTTAATTTGATGAACGCAATTGTTGTAGTGTAGTAGTTGTGTGTGAAATAGTTCATTGCTCCGTCTCGTCTGTTCCGCTTCCGCTCGGTGGGGCACAGCCGAGATGGCCCTGTCTGCTGCAGTGTAGAAAACTGGTGCTGTTGCGCGAGCAAGCGCGTGCGCAGCGCCCGCTTCTGTTTCGGCGGTGGGGCCAGAAGTTTAGTGCCCCAAAGCTCTTCTCATTGGCTGATTTGTAGAAAGGGCGGGGTTTACGGCGGGAGCCGATCAGATCTTGCTAGCTGGCTAACGTAGTTACTGTTACAGTAAATAACAACAAATGGACGTTTCATTCATTAAATGATGAATCGTGTTGAGTATCTGTCTCATGTGAGATTTAGCACTTTAGAACAGAAGTTGGAGATAAAACGTTTGGGACCACATCGCCCGACGGATTTAATCATTATTCAAGAGGGAAAGGACAAGAATAGATCGTTCAACCAGGAGTGGTTCAAGCGGAAAAAAATGCTTGTGTTTCACCTCAGCCACACAAAGGAGACCTGAGACAGCACTGTCCTTAAAGCACAGGTAATTACCATCTTAGCCCAAACTTACTTAAATTTTCACCCAGGATTATCCAGGTCTGAATAGGCAACCACTCTATCAGGCTAGATTCATTGTTAATTGTACAGTATGGTGGCCTGCAAACTTAATGCAACTTAAACCATACTTCTTCTTTTTTTGGTATATTGTGAGTGGTGGCTTTGTATATTGATTGCTGTGTAAAGGGTGTGCGCTGTTGTGTTTTTATTGTTGCCACGTAGTTGTTTTCTTGAGTTTTGATATTGTGAGATCTTGAACGCTGCCATTTGGTGGTGCTATTGCTATAATAGCCTAATATATGTCGTCAGATTCGCGTTTGAGTGATGGCATTATTCAGCTGCAATTTTGGTCCCCTCTGTCACTTGCTACTTTTTTTTTTGTGATGGTAGTAATATGTGGTATTTCTGGATTGCGTTATAATATTTTCCTGCATGGGCCCCACCAGAGTTTCCAAACCAAAATCGCCACTGATCACTTGGTCATACTTTACACACTTTATCACAGCATTGGCCTGCTGAATACGACAGATATATTTTAAACATTTGACTGAATGCCACATAAATATATATTTTTGCACGTTTGCAACGTTTAAAATTTCAGGGAAAAGTATATGCCTCTACTGGTGTTGCTTAGGCCAATAGCCTTTTGAGGCAATGTTGTTTCTGAATATAAGTGTTAAGGGACAATAATGCTTACTATCATACATTTGTCACCATGTCTCTGGATACATTTGTGTGCAGTCACATGTTAATATACCCCCCACCCCCCCCATCCGACAAAATATCACGCTGAACTCAGTTCAAGTTACTGGGTTGAATGGTCAGAGATATTAGTTATTCATTAACTTGCTGTTATGGGGTCTTTGAACAGCTAAGGCATTTAGTAAAGACTTGAACCACAAAGAGGAGACATAATGTGAATAACAAAGAGGGAAAGTTAGTGTTAAAGTTAACCTTAAAGCTTATCCACACAGAGCAGCTGCTCACAAGTTGAATCAGTCTCTAAAGCGCCACCCAGTGGACAAAGATGGGACTAGCAATGATAGGGGCACTGAAACAAAACAAACTTCTATACACACTGATGGAGACTCCACTGTTTTGTTTGTGTAGGGATATCCTCCCTCCACACACTGATGAAGAGGTAAATGAAGACTCCACTGTTGTTTGTTTTGACGTTGGACGTTGGAGGTAAAACGTGAAAAAGATAGAGGTACAGTAATGTCAATGTGATGAAGTGCATAAAATTAATAGTTTAATGCATCGTAGTTACCGTTGGAGCAGAGTGTTAGCTTGCTAGCTTACTTCGGACGATAGCAACATTGTTTAATAATCAATAAATAGCTGAGTGGACGTTTGTTAATGTTACTCCACCTTAAATTCATCAGGGACGTTTGGAAACTTAACGTTAAGCCTGTTCAGGTGTTATTTTACAGGTGTCTTTCCTGCTTGTAAGTCAGTTAAAATGCTTTTAGTTGTCCATGCCCTTTGTAATAGGGTGGTTCGTAAGCATTTGGTTTTATGTGTCACAGACAGTTTATGTTTGTTAAAGTTTAGATCAGTGTTAAAGTGCAGTTAAAGTGTATTACTGTTAATATTTCATACCTTAGCTTTCACATATCATTCATAGGCTGTATACATATATATTCATTACATTGCACTTTACTGGTTTTTGCACTGTGGTTGGACTGAATTGCATTGCAATGACAATAAAGTTGAATGAATCTCATCACATTTTCATTATTAGTCTATATTAGTCTCATGTATAGCACACCAAGCATCTGTTTTTTTATTAAAATGTAACATTCAGTCGTCCCATATACTTCTTTTCTCTCTTCAGATGCACTTTTAAAATATTTCAGTACCACCCCCAGTGACACAGCATCAGGTGCTGCTGTCCCGTCTACCTCTGCACAGCCCAGTGACATAGCATCAGGTGCTCCTGTCCCGTCTACCTCTGCACAGCCCAGTGACACAGCATGAGGACTAAAGGCTGCACCTATAGACCCTGCTGACTGGCCATCTCTTCTTACAGACAAAGTAAGAAGAGTTAGTTCACAGAGGACCATTTCAAACAAAAAACAGTTACACATTTCCCCAAAACAACGATGGGAGAAGGTGTCAACATGTCTTTTTTAAAAGAGTCTTAGTTAATGGGGAAAAAATCAAAAGGAGCTGGCTGATGTACTCCAAAAAGAATGATAGCTTGCACTACTTCTTCTGCAAAATGTTCTCTACAAAAGATTACAAACTTAATAAAGAGGGATTGAAGGACTGGAAAAATGCAAGCCAGTTGCTGAAAGCTCATGAGGATAGCCGGGAGCACAATACCCACATGGCAACATGGAAGGAGTTGGATGTCCATTTTGCAAAGGGGTTAACGATAGATAGGCAAGAGATGGCACTCGCTGAGGCTGAGAGAAACAGTCGGCGTGATGTTCTCTCTCGATTGGGGGCAATAATTCAGTCCTTAGCTGAAAGAAACATAGCTTTAAGGGGGTCCACAGATACATTAAATAAACCAGACAATGGCAACTATCTGAAAGAGGTGGAACTCATGGTCAAATTTGATCCAGTAATGAAGCAACATGTTGGGAGGTTGGAAAGTGGCGCTAGCAGTCACACACATTATCTGGGTAAAACAATCCAAAATGAACTGATAGACTCCAGCAGCTCCAAAATACTGGAAAGCATTGTGGATGAGATCAAAGCAATGAAATATTTCTAGATTGCACCCCTGATCTGAGTCATAAGGAGCAGCTCTCTGTCATTGTCAGGACAGTATCACTAGAAGACTTACCACAAGTTAAAGAACATTTCTTGGGCTTTCTTGTGGCAGAGGAGAAAACGGGGGAAAGTTTGTCATCTCTCATCCTAAACAGGCTGGAGGAGCTGAACATCCCCTTTGAGAACTGCAGAGGAAAATCCTATGACAACGGTGCCAACATAATAATAATAATACATTTAATTTAGAGGCGCCTTTCAAGACACCCAAGGTCACCTTAAAGAGCATATAGTCATCATACATTTTTTAAAAAACAAGACATTGTGGAAAAAATAAATAAATAAACATAAGCAATAAGAAATAAATAAAACAAAAACAAGACAAAACAGAACAAAAAAAACAATCAAAACAGTGATCAGTTAGACGTTGTGTGCGAGTTTGAACAGGTGAGTTTTGAGTTGTGACTTGAAGGTTGTAATGGTGTCTGACTGTTTTATGTGTGGGGGGAGGGAGTTCCAGAGCCTGGGTGCTGAACAGCTGAATGACCGGGCACCCATTGTAGTGAGTCGTGATGTGGGGATACATAGTAGTCCAGCAGAGGTTGAGCGGAGGGAGCGGGAGGGAGTGTATTCTTGGAGAAGGTCGCAGAGATAACTGGGGGCTAGGTTGTGGAGAGCTTTGTAGGTGAGGAGTAGGGTTTTGTATTGGATGCAGTAGTGTACTGGGAGCCAGTGAAGTTGAATGAGGACAGGGGTGATGTGGTCAGATGATTTGGTGCGGGTGATGATCCTGGCAGCTGAGTTCTGAATGATCTGCAGTCTGTTGATGAGTTTGGTGGGGAGTCCGGTGAGGAGGGCGGTGCAGTAGTCTATGCGTGATGTGAACATGAAGGGAAAGAATAAAGGTGTTCAGGCTCGGTTGCTTCAGCAGAACCCAAGAGCTTTTTTTGTTGCATGTGGTGCCCACACTTTAAATCTGGTGATAGCTGATGCTGCAAAGAGCACAACAGAAGCCATCAGCTACTTTGGACATTTAACAAAGCTATTCAAGCTCTTCTCAGCCTCCACCCAGAGATGGGATACCCTGCTGAATCATGTTAAAACCACTTTGAAGTCATGGTCAGAGACGAGATGGGAAAGCAGGATAAAAAGCATTGAGGCAGTAAGGTACCAGGCTAGGCAAGTCAGAGGGGCTCTGCTGGCTGGAGGTGAGGGAAACTACTTCAGACCCTGTGGTGAGAGTTGAAGCCCAGTCTTTGGCTGAGGAGATAGGATCTTACAGATTTTCCATTTGTACAGCCATATGGTATGACATCCTCAACCAAATCCAGCATGTGAGTAAACTGTTGCACTCACCCTCCATGCAGCTAGATGTGGCTGTAGACTAGATGAAGAAACCAGAGATTCCATGGCCTGCTACAGAACCACTGGGTTTTCTGATGCACAGACAACTGCAAAGGAGATGTGTGAAGAGATGAACGTGGAGACTGTACTGAAACAACAGCGGTTAAGAACCACAAAAAAGCACTTTGCATATGAGTCTCCAGATGAGCCGATCAATGACGCACTTAACAAAAATGGAAACCACATTTTTTAATGTGGTCGTGGATACAGTTGTCTCTTCACTCGATGAGAGATTTCAGAACCTTAGAGAGGTAAAGGACAAGTTTGGAGTGCTCCTCAACTTCCCCAACTCAGCAAAAGAAGAGCTGCTACAACAATGTCAGACCCTGAGCACTGCTCTGACCCATGATGGGCAGCAAGACATTAATGACAGGGAACTTTGTGTGGAAATGCAAAACTTTCCACCTTTGCCAGCAAAGAACATGACAGCCATGGAACTCCTGACTTTCCTGCACGAGAAAAAGCTAACAGAGATGTATCTTGGGTTGCTCTGAGGATCTCCGCCACTCTTCCTGTTACAGTGGCTTCTGCGGAAAGAAGCTTCTCTAAGCTCAAGCTTATTAAAACCTACCTGAGATCAACGATGGCACAAGAACATCTCAGTGGGCTTTCCATTATAAGCATCAACCATATTGTTGGAAAACAGCTGTCATATGATGACATTATAGATGACTTTGCATCAAGAAAGTCAAGAAGAGTAAGGCTGTAAAGTGAGTTTCTTGAGGTGTTGTTGAGGCCTTTAATACAATCAACATGCATATAGCCCCCTCTGTTGGAATCATGTAAATAGCGGTGAATCAAGAGGTCTCATTTTTCTTTCTTTTACTGTGTGCAATAGTGCGTGTTGTTATGTCTGCACTGGTTTCATTATTTATTATTTTGTGCAATACCATATTTGTATTGTATTTTTAATTCATTTTATGTCACTTGTTTTCATGTGCAGTGTTCGGCTTAATACGTTTGCCTTATTTATTTTGTATTTTTAATTCATTTTATGTCACTTGTTTTCGTGTGCAGTGTTCAGCTTAATATGTTTGCCTTATTTATTTTGTATTTTTAATTTTATCACTTGTTTCTTTCTTTAGTTTTTATTTGGTGTGATATTTTAAAATCTTGCCTAGGGCACCAAATTGCTCAGGGCCGGCACTGGCTGGGACTGAAGACTGGGATCACGTCAGGGGGCAGTACCCCTTAAGCCCAGTTCAGACCAAAGATTCACCTTGCAACAGCTTGCAACGGCTTGCAACGAGACGGTTTTAGAACGTCGCAGGGGCGGTGTGAACGGGTTGTTGCAAGCCGTTGCAAGCCGTTGCAAGGCGTCGCAAGGCGTTGCAAGGAGTCGCCAGAGATTGAACATGTCAAATCGCACGGTCCAGTTTTAGAACGCGGCGATTTAACTATTCCTCTTCAGCCAATCACAGCACAGAACAACTTGTACGTCACGGCCTTACTCCGTCCCGGTACCGTACTGTCGTATTTTGTTGATGTATTTGCACTTTTAATCTTGCTGAATTCTACGACGAATAATTGTGTCCAAATACAGATATGAGGACGACAAATGACCTGAAAAGATTTGGTTGGGGTTTGTCTCATTTTTCCTGCATTTACAGTGTGGGCGCAGAATTCGACGGTGCGCTAGATTGATTGTGGCATCGTTGATTGCGACCTGCGTTGCTTGTGGACTCTGTGATGATCGCAGACACGAATAATTGTGTCCAAATACAGATATGAGGACGACAAATGACCTGAAAACACTTGGTTGGGGTTTGACTCATTTTCCCCGCATTTACAGTGTGGTCGCAGATTTCGACGGTCTGCTGTCATGTATTGTGACCCATCGGGGATTGCGACCTGCTGCTTGTGGACACTCTGATGATCGCAGACATGAATAATTGTGTCCAAATACAAATATGAGGAAGACAAATGACCTGAAAACATTTGGTTGGAGTTTGACTCATATTCCCCGCATTTACAGTGTGGTCGCAGATTTCAACGGTCTGCTGTCATGAATTGTGACCCATCGGGAATTGCGACCTGCTGCTTGTGGACTCTGTGATGATCGCAGACATGAATAATTGTGTGCACATACAGATATGAGGACGACAAATGACCGGAAAATGCAATGTATCCAACAACGGGTAATCTAAACTAACTGTAAGCTCAAGCTATTTACTCCAATGCAGATGTAGTGGAGAATGAGAAGACATAGTAACTCTAGCCTACTCTCAAGTAAAATAAAAATAAAACTAATTGCAAACCTAACTAATCGCAAACCTAACTAACCTAACCTACGCAAATGATGATGTTGCGGCTCTCAGCATGTGCCAGAGCGTTCACAGTTGCTATGGAAACCACCTAGCGTCGCAGCCCGTCGCAGCGCGTTGCAGCCAGTGTGAACTGCCCAGTTTTAGAACGTCGCAGCCCGTCTCGTTGCAAGGCGTTGCAAGGCGTTGCAAGGAGTTGCGAGTTGCAAGCCGTTGCAAGGTGAATCTTTGGTCTGAACTGGGCTTAAGAGACCTGCTGGGACCCAAGGGGCTGGAGGGACCTTCCAGGTGTGCTGCAAGGATAACCAAGAGAAAGCTCTGGAGAAACATCTGCTAAGCTTGAAAGAGTTAAACTGAAGAAAGGGGAAGAATCATGGGCTGAGCACACAGTGCATGTGTAAAAGGCCTAAGCCGTGTTCTGGAGGTCAGAACCAGAAGGATGGTGTGGCGCTGTGCTGTAAGACTGATAAAAGCACAGCACACTCATTATGCATGTTGCAGAAAGATCATGAGGACCCTAAACAATTCTCTGAAGTTTTGGTTTAAGTTGAGTCTAAAACGCCACAAAGCAATGAAGGAAATAATTTGTGCTGTGCTTTTTGGCTCAACATGTCCACTCTGACTGCCGCAGTGGCTCAAATGCTTCACTCTGTTTCTCCTGGTTGATGCCCGCACCTTGAAAGAAAAATTACTTATTTAACAACTTAAACAACACCTCCAGCCAAAGATCAACTGCAACATAATGGTGTTGAAATGCAAGATGCAGTGCAGTGACAAAAAGTGTGTCTCTAATTCAGTCACTGTTGTGAAAGGATGAATACTGTTTTACAAACCTACCTTGAATGAACCTTTCATTATGTCTTGTGCTCATTTAGTGGGGTTGGGTTCATGTTGGGTCTCTATCTTCTGTTCGCTTGTTGTGGTGAGTGTTGAGCACCAAAGGCTCTTCAACCATTCCAAACACCTCCACCACACACACACACCTGTGTCTTTTTCACCCTTATCCTGTTGGCCAGAAGGTGAACTGCACCGAGGTGGATTCACCCCTAGTGGCTCCACATGTAATGACGGAGTACTAAAACAGGGCTTTAGTACTCCTCATATCTTGATATTTAGTCATTTTATCAGACGCGCAGGGACCGAATTAAGGTGCTGAGGGTGCCTCAGCACCCCCTGTTTGCTGAGAGGGAAAGAATATTGTATATTATATTGTTGTTTTTAAATGAAGTACATGTGCTTGTGTTTGCATTATTTAGTGTTGTAATTTAGCTAAAAAAATAGCAGTGTTGTGATGGAAGCAAATAAATAAAGCAGAGAAAATAATTGTGGATGTTCCCACGTTACCTGGAAAGTCTTTGTATGTTCCAGCGCATAGGCCTACTAAGGGCCTTTACACCTTTCCTCACATGGGAGACCAGGGGCCTACTAACTGTACGTTCACACCAAAAGCTGTAAAAGATGCAAAATCGCAGAATAGCTCAAAACGCAACACTGTCCAAAATATTTGCAGCTCATGCCGCTCTTGCGATTTTGCTTTTCCATTTAAAGGAGCCGCGCTTTTTGCCTACTACACACTCGTAGCAGAGGCAAGTGCTGCTGCTGATGCCGAGCCGCAAAAACACAAGATAGTCATAAATACATGAAACGCTGAATAACTAATTAATGGAGCGATTGCTTACATGCTAGATTATAGCTTAGTTGATCGCTATCGCGTGTGTGTGTGTGTTTAATATTGTGCATTATGGAAAAGATCAGCTCAAGGGGAGCATTTATGCCAGGCAGACCAACAGCAAACGGACAAATTAGAAATAGATTTTTGTGCAGTATCTCCCTGCTTCTGAAACTGTCGCACATCTTAACCCACCGCTCGTCAGCTCCATCAGCATTCCACAGTGCGACCATCCCTCTTGCATAATGCGGATTGCGTATGCCCTCATACATTGTTGAAATCATATGCTGGATGCTTTATTCTTTCTATGTATCTTTTAGTTAATGATCGGGCTATAATAAGACCACATTAGCTATGCAATCGTGGACAAAAGGGGATAGGGGTTGGTGGAAAACGGGACATTTGACCTCGGGACACGCAAATCAAAATCTCACACATCATGATGAAGGAACAAAATGTGTAGTAGGAACTAGGAACTAAAGTTCTCGCATATGTTTACTGGGACCCACGCCGGCGAGAGACATCTACATTCCGATTGGCTGGCGGTCATTTACAGCAGAAACGCTACGAGCTCATTTGCATAGAGTTGAGCTGCTCAAGCATTTCATCGCTCCTATCGCTTTATCGCTCATGTCTAACCGAAAGTGAATGGCCGTTCATCGCTCAAAACGCTTTACAGCTTTTGGTGTGAACGCACAGTAAGGGTCTTTGTACCTTTCTACCAGATGGAAGGTTCCCTTCAGCACAGCAACAATAGTTTGTGGAGGCAGCGAGGATATAACTAATCATCAACTTTTTATTTATGGCTTCTTATCAGGAGATCCTCTGAAACCAGGAAGTAATAAAGAGTATTTATGGCTCCTATCGCATCTATTGTTCATATGGAGCCTGTGCGTAAGAGACTTCATCTAGATGAGTAGGCTACTATCTATTGTGTTGTTTCTACTTACTATATGTAAGGAGGTGCATGTATTGAGCTCTGGAGAAAAATCTGCTGATGATTTCAACTGAAGAAACAGGAATTAGAATCCTCGGAAGAACACCAGAGGCTCAGCTTGCCTTGGCTCAGGGTTCTCACTGCACCCTCTGGTGGCCGCAGCCGAAGATGCAGGCAGGGATGTAAATATCCTGATAATATAATCATTCTTTATTGTCATGCCTTGCAATAACTAATCAAACACAAAGTGTAAACTCATCGTGTGACGTAATTATCTTCATAAAATATGTTTTGGTCGAATTCTGTGGTACGGTGGCTGGCATGGACCCTCTCGTGCGCTAACCCAGGTAATATTTAGCGAACCCCCAATCTTAAAGATTAAACTGATCCTATGCTGAACACACGATAACTTTCAGTTGGATCCACTGAGTTTTTTATTATCATGATGCTTTAATAACAAATAAAACAAAAAAGTAGTCCCTTACATGTACACAATAAACAGAGGGACTTAAATAATAGAAGTATCAGAAATGACAAATCATAAACCCATATCTTTAATAACTGATCATGTTCTTCTGCCCTTTTGTTCCCAACAGAACACAAGTATCAATATTGTGTTTAAGGTAATTCAAAACATGAACATCATTAGCTTTACCCAAAGACCATTTGCATTTTGAATATACAACTGTTTTAAATCAGGTTCGATCTTAGTCCTATCAAAATATAAACTGCCCTTTATTAAACTGTTCAACAAAATATTGATACAAATTACATGTACTCTAAATCCAGATTGAAGATGCATTTTACATTAGAAATTAAATCTTTGTAAAACCTGCTAAGTAAACCCTACGGAAGATCTAAAAACTCTTAAGTATAAGTATATAATGCATCCACACAATACACATACAAACGGTATTTGTATTGAAACATGTTTGTGTGTGTGAGTAATTATGTGTATTTACCGTAAGACAATTAAAAGAAGAATCCCAACTAAACGCTGAGTTCCTTTTACTGGCCGGGTGCGGCTAGTTTAGACAAATGAACACCGGTGTCAATTAGACGCCGGGTCTGTTTTTTCTAGAATTTGGCAATAACGCACCAATAAGCTGGATGGCATTACATTTGCATTCATGGGATTTTGCTGCCGCTTTTATCTAAAGCGATTTGCAACAATTCATTCACAAATTTACACACTGACGGTTGAGTAAACCAGGCAACCAATGCAACCGCCGTAAAACAATAACAAGAAGAAGAAGCGTGAGATTGTAGCTTGAGTGAACGTTTAAATGCCATGCCGCCACTGAGAAAGAAGTACGACCTGAAATTGAAGCTGTCAGCGGTCAAATTTGCTGTCAACAAAAAACTCAGGAGAAGCCGCAGAATTAACGCTAACGAAGTCTACGCCCCGGTGACTGACAGTAGAGATGAGGAGTTTGTTGCTAGTGCTGGCTGGCTTGACAGAATCCCCCACTGCAATAACTTTCCTGTCAGAAGACATACAACGGTTGCTCAGAAAGACGCAAGGCACTTCACAGAGAAGCTGGTGAATTTTGTCCCATTTGTGGCGCGGATGATCGAGAAAAATAAGGTAGAGGAGAAGAACATCATAGCTATGGAAGAGACAGCGGTGGTCGGCAAAAATACAGTGGATACGAGAGGTGCACGCAGTGTTCCTCTGAAAACTACAGGCCATGAGAAGAGTGACTTAACAAGTGGTGTTGGCTGCGAAAGCGGATTGGACAAAACTGAAGCCTTATGTTGTGTACAAAGGGGGTATCAGGGAAGTCAAGGCAATGCAAAACATCAGTGGAGCGATGGTAGTGTCCTCCAAGAACGGCTGGATGAACGAGGATCTGACTGCAGACTGGCTGCAAAAAGTGGCGGGAAAACTCAACTTCTGTCCTCATCTCCTAGCCTGGGATTCGTATCAAATCAGCCCTGCCACCAAAGCGGAACTCAAGCGCGGCTACAACACAACCATGGCTGTCATACCAGAAGGTTGTACAAGATACATCCAGGCCCCTGACGTCGTTTGGAATCAGCCGTTCAAAGGCAGTCTGCATGAATCCTATGATAACTGGATGGCAGGGGATTTGGACAAGGAATACACCGCAGGAAGGAACATGAGAGCCCCAGCTCGCCGCATATTAGTAGCCTGGGTGCTTTAAGCGTGGAACAAGCTGGATACAGAGCGGGTGAAAATCTCCCTCAAGGTAGGTGTGTGTGTGTGTGTGTGTATGTGTGTGTGTGTGTGTGTGCCTGCAATTTAATTCCGACTACTGACAGTGGAATACCGTAGATTCCTTCAAGTTGTGTGGCCTGACAGTGGCAGCTGATGGCAGTGAGGACCATCTAATCCACTGTTTCAAAGAGGGAGAGCCATGCGCATCAGGGCGAGAACCATTGGTTCAGGCAAGACAGGGAGAGTTGGCTGAAGTCGGAGAGGGAGAGGATGAGAAGAACGATGAGGAGGAAGAGTTCAACAACAAACTGGTATTTCAGGGCGATTGTGATGAGGAGGAAGATGGTGATGAGAAGTAAGAGGAGGACATTTGGACATGGTCATTTATTTTACAGTATACCGGTGTGCCACATGCTTGCCCAGTTGTTTTACTGGTAGCCTTCATTCATGTTTTTTTGTTTTATTTTCATGTGTTTCAGCCAGCAAGTTCTAGACTACCGTATAGCCAGGATTTGGCTACCGACATTATTGTTCAGCCTTTGGCCTACAGTATTACCATATTACGGTATCTGCCTAGCTTACAATGCTTTTGTGTTCTTTTAGTTCTTATTTGTTATCGTATAAGGGAAACAGTTTGTTAAGCAATGCAAATACGGTACGTAAGGCATTAAAAATTCATTGTTGTTAAGACGGTTTAACATATCCCTGTGATTTAAGCAATGAGGTCTACCTGTTTTTTTTTTACATACATAACTGCTTTTTTAAAAATCTTTTTCAAGTGCAAATAAAGGTTGAAATAACTACAGTAACTTTCGGCTTTCATCCTTTCTAAGGTAGGGTTAGCTCTCTCTCTCTCTGTCACTCTCTCTCTCTCTCCCCCTCCCTCTCTCCCCCTCCCTCTCCGTCTCTCTCTGTCTCTCTCTCTCTCCTTCCCTCTCTCTCGCTCTCTCTGTGCATACGAGAGGTGCGCCTATTTGCGCGGTCTCTCGGAGCGAGATCAAATTGACACAGAGACACTGACGCACCATCCCATAAGTAAAACCCAGGGAGGAGGTCCTCCTGGGTGAACGTGGACTGGAAGGTGTGGATGTGTGTCAGTGTGTCTGAGGACCCTCCTACATCTGGGGACACTCTGTAGAAGGACAGTGTGCCAGCAGGCCGGTCCAGATACACTCCCACTCTGTTGGAGCCAGCAGGGGCGAGACGTATGGCTGTTTCACTACTGTTGTACAAGGCAGTGTAATGATCATCATAACAAGAAAGACTCCAGGAGTTGTTGTTCCATCCAAGCCAACTGTCATCACCCGATCCTTTCCTTGTGATTCCTCTGTATGTCACTCCTATATAAACCTCTCCTTCCCTCTTTACCTCCCAGTAACAGCGGCCAGTCAGACCCTCTCTACACAAGAGATGGTGATGTGAGTCAAATCTCTCTGGGTGATCAGGATATGACTGGTCCTCTCCAATCCACGTCACCTTTCTGTCGTCCATAGACAGAGAGAGTCGTCCGTTGGCTGTGTTTGGGTCCAGTTTGAGTTCAGAGGCGTCTGACGGGAGAACAATACATGATCAGGCTGTTGAAGAATTTATCATCATCATTATCATCATCATAACAAGTACTATTCTCTTACAGTACTAGTTGGCAGTTGCTTACGTCTTATTTTTCTTATCCTTTCCTTTCTCTATAGCCATTACTTTTCTATCCAATTAATTAAAGGAGCGAGTGTAATCGTGAAATGCACATTATGCCCTGGACAAAGTGCCTCTCCACATCGGCGTCAAGCTATTCAAACATCTTTCAACGTTGCACTATACCATGAAATGAGTGGCCAAGACCACCAAAGGAGAAGGAGACTGTGCCACAAAACCTAAGCAACTAACTTAAATAGTATAGATTTGGGTTCATTGTTTCTGTTAATAATGTATTGTCTTAAGTGTCCATATTCAGATTTATCATAAATAATTGAACATGCACGTGTATTTTAAGTTCCGTTAAAGAGGGGTTGGAGGCGGGTTCCAAATTCTTTGACACATTTGAGCATTAACAAATGTAATTGAAAGTAACGCAATAATTACTTTCCACAGTAACTAGTTACTTTTATGATTTGTAACTGAGTAACTAATTTAGTTACTCAGTTACTAATTTACTTTACTTTTTGGGAGAAGTAACTAGTAACTAATTTCTTTTTTAAAGTAACTTCCCCAACACTGTACACATACATACTATATACTGTATACAAAGACATGTACACATACGCACACCTCCAAACCTCCATAAACATTCTGGAAATAGATAAACACAGAGAACGTATACATACATATACAAGTACATAAAAATACGCACAGTTGTATACATTCCTACACAATACTACTATTAATCATAATAACTCAATAATTAACAATAATAATACCTACTTCACACAAGTAGGATTAATTGTGACTGTGGACAATATTAATGTTAGATAAATGATGTCAGCCATAATCTTCATTCCCAGTAGGATCTGAATGAACGGACATCACCTCCAGCTGTGTGGATGGACTTTGCATGTTAATAGTTAGCGTTATAATAAATCAAACTAAACAGACACTTACACTTCTTTAGAGCTGGTTTCAGCCTCCACACTCCACCGTGCTCCACACTGGGGAGGAAACAAAGTGAGAGCAACATGGTGAAACATTCATCTTCATCATCTGCTGTCTCATCACTTTCTACGCAACATGAGTAACAGCTGCCTTTTCAAACCCCTTCATCTAGCAGTGGCTTGAACCCAGTGGTGTAGTCTACGTGATACGCAGGTATACGCCGTATACCCACTAGGAACACACCAGGATTTGCGTGTACCCACTTAAAAATGTGCACGGATACGTATCAATCGTCTTGTGACAGATCTTTCACTTTTGTGTTTATTTTTCGCAAATACCGGTTGGGTATAACTGCAATAAAATACTTTTAGCAGGGGAAGTTATCTCCTACATTCACCAATCATAAAATTCCCCCTGCACGCTCGCGCTCTGCCCTGTCTCTGTTACGAAGCGCGAAGCTGTCCCTGCATCTCTGCATGTTAGTTGCCGGGCCGAGACCCTCCTTCTCGCGCTGTGATTAGCAACCCACACAGATTGAAAGTTAAACGCGGGAACAATTGGCATAACAGTTAAAACAACTGGATAAAACGATAAAAAACACAACACAAACACTTAAAGAGCCCAGGCTACATGCTACAATAACATTCAACATTACAATATGAAAAGCAAACTACACACACAGGGTCAACTTGCTGCTGCAAATTGACCCTGCAACAGCAGATGCCACTACCAGAGCTACGGAGACTAGCAAAGACACAACAGAAAAGTGTGTGTGTGTGTGTGTGTGTGTGTGTGTGTGTGTGTGTGTGTGTGTGTGTGTGTGTGTGTGTGTGTGTGTGTGTGTGTGTCCAGTCCCCGCATATTAATGTGTAAACCACATAACAAGTAGTCAACAGAAGACAATGTTTTAATCCAACTGTATATCTCCTTGTTACTTTTAGATGAGAACCCCTGGCCAGCCTTTCGGATTGGGTGTCAGGCTAGGGAATTTAAAAACAGGCATCCTTGGTTGGAGGGGGAAAAAGTTACGTAAATGTCAGCCAACATGCAGTGAACCCTTGTAGGAGACATTGTCCCTGTGTTGTGAGCTGTCCTCTCCATACCTGAGAGTGTCCAGTCTCCAGCGTGGATCCTCCAGTCCAGCAGAAAGCAGCTTTACTCCTGAGTCTCCTGGGTGATTGTAGCTCAGGTCCAGCACTCTCAGATGGGAGGGGTTGGAGCTCAGAGCTGAGGCTAGAGAAGCACAGCCTTCCTGTGTGATCAGGCAGCCAGACAACCTGCACACACACACCGACACACACACACCAACACACACACACCGACACCGACACCCACACACACACACACACACACAAGCCACTATCTGGATGAGTTATTCTTTGGAATATTTTATATTTAGGAGGGTGAATTGTAACTATTCTTTATGAATATCTGTTAAATGCTTCTGATATTGAACCTTGTGGTGCATTTTGAGTAAAACTGACCTGAGAGTTTCCAGTGTACAGTGTGGACTCCCCAGTCCAGCAGAGAGCAGCTTCACTCCTGAATCCTGCAGATCATTGGTACTCAGGTCCAGCTCTCTCAGACTAGAGGAGTTGGAGCTGAGAACTGAAGCCAGAGCTTCACAACATCTCTCTGACAGATGACAGCCATTCAGCCTTTACACACAAAAACACAACATGTAAGGAACTGTAATTAAAGTTGTACAGGAAATGTAATTATTAGACACGTTTCATAAGTTTAACTAGTGAGCTACAAACAAGTTTATTACAGAGGGGTCAGATGGTTGACTAAAGATTAAAAAAACTCCAAAACATTGTCTTAAAAAGGTACTTTTAAGAAGAGGATGTTTTTAAACTTTACTTAACAACTCTAAAGTCCACTTTACTGTCTGACTACATAATATTGAATACATTTAGAAAGTTACACAACATAAACCATATAGCATCATTAAAAAACGGAATATAATTGATACCTTATGTCATGGCAACAAAGAAATATGCTGAGTCATTCAAATTAAAATAATATATTTATATATATTAACATTTATGGATGTTAAACTTTTTTTGTTTGTCTTATTGTTTGCACGTTGAGTAAACTGACCTGAGAGTTTCCAGTGTACAGTGTGGACTCCCCAGTCCAGCAGAGAGCAGCTTCACTCCTGAATCCTGCAGTTCATTGTTACTCAGGTACAGCTCTCTCAGACTAGAGGAGTTGGAGCTGAGAACTGAGGCCAGAGCTTCACAGCATCTTTCTGACAGATGACAGCCATTCAGCCTTAACACACAATAAACAGGAAAATGTTAGGAACTGTGACTAAATGTTTATGAGGATTGTAAACAAACTCTTTTTACATACATGAAAAAATATAATTAATGTTAATAAACTTGATCTTTGAATATTAATTGTAGATGTTACATAGCTGTTAAATTATTAATCAAAATGAATCATTATTCTTCCCTAAAAAGGATTTATTATTAATTATAAACTCCACCTTACTGACTGACTACATGGCAATTGGTGGAATAAGAATGTCATACAGCATACACCCTATACCCTTATTAAAGATCCCATGGCATGAAAAATTCACTTTCTGAGGTTTTCCAACATTAATGAGTTCCCCTACTAGCTAGAAATTTATTTGGGTGTAAAACGAGCACCAGGCATTCTGCTCCGCCTTTGAAAAAACAAAGCTCAGACGCGCCGTTTTGGAACTTCCTCCGTATGTCATCATAAGGGGAGATGACACCTCCCCTTTCTCTGCCTTGCCAGCCCAGAGAATTTGGCCCGCCAATGAGACAATGAGCTACGACCGTTCGAGCGCCACATGTGTGTGTGTGATTACACACACTGTAACGCAATTGTTGTACACTTCTTTGTTTTTTGGAAACGGTTCTGCTGTGGTGTTATGGGGCGTCAGTCTCATGGTATTTCCACCATGAGACTGTAGTTGGGGTTATCTCAGCCAAGGTTGAGAAGGAATTGGGGGAAAGGAACTTTGGCTTTGACTCCCTGAAGTACATGAACTGCGACATGGAGGAGAAAGGGATTGTTGCCCGCGATTGTCTCCCGCCGGACTCCCACTGCCCGCCGCCCTCTGCCGCGAGGCACCACTAGCTCAAAGCACCCCCCGCCGGCAGCAGGCAGCTGGCAGCGGGCACCCGGCAGCGCACGGTTCAGTCTACTTCAGATTGATGTGTAAGTGGAAGAACCAGAGACATCGGTGAACCCAAGTCGTTTGTGATCATAATATCATCTGGAGGCGCACACAGCTTTTGGCAGTGATGATATGTATTATATGATATATACAGGGATTAAAGTGAAAAAAAATCTTCTGACTGAAATTTTATTTGCGCTACAGCCAAGTTACGTGCAGTGTGTGAAACATGTTCCAGGTTAGGTTACTTGACACCTGCTTAAGAAATACAAATGTATAAGACGTCAGCACCAAATGCAGCCATCACGTTTAAATGCTCGACCAATACTGTTTTACAGGAGGAGGATTTTAAACAGCTGTTCTTTTGCATCTATTGCAATTTTTTTGTTGTCTTTTCAATTAGACTCTAAGATTTTTTTTTTGCAAAGCTTGTCTTATATTTTACTCTCTAAAAAAGGCTTGCCATCGTTCCCCGTTTCCGTCAGCCATGCCCATCTCCATTTATTTTTTTGTGTTTTATCAATATCCGATACATCAGAGCCGTCAATCATTATAAGGGAGTTCATACTAGCTTAACTTTCGCTCTGACACTCAACACTAACACAACAAAGAGACGTAAGATGTGGCGCGAAAATGGTGTGTATATATATACATTTGTATATAATATATTTAATATATATTTAATATATAATCGGGATGTACATTAAAATGCTTGTGTTTTCAGTCAATTTTAACGGTAGACCTTTTAAATACTCACTATATAATTTGACAATTTTACCGGCGTTGACGTATGACGACATAATACACGCGTGTATTATGTCCATGTTCGAAACTGCATACTACCGTACTGCCGACTACATACTGCGCGGTATGTACTGTATACTGCATACTGAATGTGGGATTCAGTATGCAGTATACAGCAGACCGACTGCACCGCAGTATACAGTATGCAAGTTTCCCAGAATGCATTTCGCGGCAGCGGTAGCGGTAAAGCTGCTAAAAGCTGTTTTAATTCTCGCTTCAGTGCTGTTAATACATCACTTTCTTAAGTTTTAATATTTTTTTATGCGAGAAAGTACCTATTTAGATCCTTAATATGCGATTAGTTTATCCAAATGACGCCTGTTTGAAAATTTGTCCCGACGTTATCGGAGATGTGAAGTGGCCTCTGTGAACTCCAAATGACGGAAATCCGTCGTAGCGACGGAGAACTTTAATCCATGTATATATATCTATGGATAATATGATATTATTTAGATATAGAGCTCCAGGACTCCCGCCAGAGCAACCGGAGTCTTTTCAATTAAATATTTACAAAACACGGCCAAAGGTTGTGTGTGCCTCGCCATTGCGATACATTCACTGTAAACAGAGCGCATTGTACCGTGGCCGCAAGCTGCTCAGGGCCACACCCCCACCCTCCTCCTTGACCTGCCTCTCTCCTCCTCATTTGCATTAAAGCTACAGAAACCGAAACGGCGCGTTTGGGGAAAGCTCAATGTGCAACTGGCTCGTAGTGGCTGTAATTCTGCACCACGGCTGAATTTCAGGAACGTCTTCAAATAATGTGTTATGGGCCCACTAATATTTATATTAAAGCATCCAAAAAGTAGCAAGCCATGGGACCTTTAACAAACTTTAAAAATGCATTACACGGCTATGTTGAATAATAGATAGATTTTGATAGGTCATTCACAGCATTCTACGGTCTGTTATTTCTGTATAACTTATTGTTACTATGAATAAAACACCGTTGATGGGGTGGATATTCCCAATGTAGAATCTTGATTATTATTTTTTAAAGTGGAAGCGGAATCAATAAAATCCTTTTTGAGTTGTTATATTGTTATGATGATGGGCTATCTGTACATTATCCCTAAATAACGTGCCCCTTATACTGTCAAGCAACAAAACTATAAATACGTTGAGTTATTCCTATGAAAATAGTATTTTTCTGCATCTTAACCTTTCAGGGTGTAAATATGTTACATTTCTTCAGATTTGGAACCTTGTGGTGTAACTGTTTTCACATTGAGTATAACTGACCAGAGAGTTTCCAGTGTACAATGTGGACTCCCCAGTCCAGAAGAGAGCAGCTTCACTCCTGAATCCTGCAGATCATTGTTGCTCAGGTCCAGCTCTCTCAGACTAGAGGAATTGGAGCTCAGAACTGATGCGAGAGTTTCACAGCATCTCTCTGACAGCTTACAGCCATTCAGTCTTATAACAAAATAAACAGGAACATGTGAGTAACTATTGAATGTAAAATAAACAAATAGTTGTTGTTCTTTGTTAAAACTCTTAATGTTTTTTATATTATTACTTTTATATAGTCATATATGTTGATTATGTTATTAATATTGTCATACTTGTTATTAGTACACCTACCTAGATATTTTGGAGGCTTTGACCACTGGCAGAAGCCTCAGAAGGCTCTCCTCTGAAGCAGAGTATTTCTTCAGGTCAAAAACGTCCAGCTCCTCTTCTGATGACAGTAAGATGAAGACCAGAGCTGACCACTGAGAAGGGGAGAGTGATTCTCTGGAGAGACTTCCTGATGTCAGGTACTGGAACTCCTCCACTAATGAACGGTCATTCAGCTCATTCAGACAGTGGAACAAATTAATGCTTCGCTCTGGAGATAGATCTCTACCTATCTTCTCCTTGATGTAAGACACTGTTTCCTCATTCGTCCATTGGCTACTGACTGTCTGTCTGAGCAGACCTCGTAAGATAATCTGATTGTTCTCCAGAGAGAGGCCCAGGAGGAAGCGGAGGAATAAGTCCAGGTGTCCGTTCTCACTCTGCAAGGCCTTGTCTACAGCACTTTGGTAGAGGAAGATGAGTTTATCTTCCCAGGAGATTGGTTGTTCATTTGAGAGCAGATTGACACCAGTGTCGATCAAGTACAAAAATACATGAAGGGCAGCCAGGAACTCCTGGATGCTCAGATGGACAAAGCAGAACACCCTGTCCTGGTACAGCCCACACTCCTGTTTAAAGATCTGGGTGAACACTCCTGAGTACACTGAGGCTGCCCTGATATCAATGCCACACTCTGCCAGGTCTGCCTCGTAGAAGATCAGGTTGCCTTTCTCCAGCTGGTTAAAAGCCAGTTTTCCCAGAGAAAAAATTATCTCCCTGCTCTCTGAACTCCAGTCTTGATCTGTTTCAGCTCTCCCATGGTACTTCCTATCCTCCTGTATGGACTGAACCCTAAGAAAGTGGATGTACATCTGAGTCACAGTCTTGGGCATCTCTTTTCCTCTCTGGGATGTTTTGAAGATGTCCTCCAGAACTGTAGCACTGATCCAACAGAAGACTGGGATGTGACACATGATGTAGAGGCTTCGGGATTTCTTGATGTGGGAGATGATTGTGCTGGCCAAGGTCTCCTCTCTGAATCTCTTCCTAAAGTACTCCTCTTTCTTTGGGTTGGTGAACCCTCTCACCTCTGTCACCATGTCAACACACTCTGCAGGGATCTGATTTGCTGCCGCAGGGCGTGTGGTTATCCAGATGCGAGCAGATGGTAGCAGGTCGCCCATGATGAGGTTTGTAAGCAGCACGTCCACTGAGGTCGGCTTTGTGACATCAGTCCAGGTCTGGTTGTTCTGGAAGTCCAGAGGAAGTCGGCACTCATCCAGACCATCCAAGATGAAGACAACTTGGAACCGGTCGTATCTGCAGATTTCTGCTTCTTTGGTTTCAATAAAGAAGTGATGAAGGAGTTCGACCAAGCTAAACTCTTTCGCAATCAGTAAATTCAGCGCTCTGAAAGTGAAGGCAAATGTGAAGTCTATGTCCTGGTTGGCTTTGCCTTCAGCCCAATCCAGAGTGAACTTGTTTGTTAAGACAGTTTTACCAATGCCAGCCACTCCAGTTGTCATTATTGTTCTGATTGGCTGACCTTGCCTAGTAGGTAAGGGTTTAAAGATGTCTTCACATTTGATTGGTGTTTCCTGGTTAGCTGATTTCCTGGAAGTTGTTTCAATCAGTCTGACCTCATGTTCCTTGTTGGCCTCTTCATTGCCTCTATCTGTGATGAAGAGCTCTATGTAGAAGTCATTCAGACCTGTTGGCTGTCCTGCTTTAGCGATTCCCTCAAACACAAACCTGAACTTCTCCTTCAGATGGGACTTGATTTTACCTTTGCACATGACGGCAACAGTACCTAAAATAGAAAAAACAGATTTAATTTTTTTTCCACAGTTATATGATAGGTGTAATGACAGTAGTATAAAATATTGTACTTTAGATGTGTTTTATAACCTACTAAGTAATGCAATCATTCTTGTGTATCAGTGGAAAAGTGACCTCTATACTGATAGACGAACAATAACCCTTCATATTTTCCTCTGTCGCATTCCTTCCTGGCCACGCTTTCTCACTCAAACCGCTGTCTGCCGTATCTAATGAACACCTCCGTGTTTACAAACTCTGTCGGAATGGCGTCGGGTGAGGTCCCAACAATTAAATTGCCGCATCAGATGCGAAAGTCCCGACTGTCTTGGAGTCTGTGAGGCTGGTTGCTTTGTTGGAAGTTCGTAACAGTCCCAAGAGCAACCATGTTCATAAACAAAGCACTCATTACATCCATGATGACTCCATTTAGTTAAAAGACTGTTAGAACACCATTCACATGACGGACAGGTTAAAACACGACAGACGGGTTAAAAAATCCACGTTAAAAGACAAAACGGCAAACAAAACTACTGCTGCTTGTTGCCGCAACAGGTGCAGCCCGGCATTTCAACTGGTGGATGATGAAGGAGCAACAGCTTTATTGTTCGTCTTTGATTTGTCTGCTGTCAATCATTCTGCACAGCCGGCCGCTTTCTATATATATATATATATATATATATATATACATATTTATATTGTGGCACACGGCAGGGAGGAGTGAAGGAAGGGAGATTTCTGGCAGCCTGCTGGCTCCACCCCCAAGCCTTCCATGGACTTCCTCCCTTAAGCGATGCAAGCCTGAGGATCATTAAGCTGGGGTGCTTGGGGTTAGAGGGGAGAGCAGGCCACCACACGGGGGGGCTAGCAATCTACAGACAGCATCTGTGTGATCTTCTGGAAGTACTGTTCCGCCACCGCCTGATTAAACCCACTGCGTACCGACCGCTTTGTTTGAGCACCCTTCTGGCGACGACCCCTGGACACGGGCCAAACGGACTGATTACGGATTACACCATAACGGAGGTGGATTACTCTTATCCCACCCTGGTTGTAAATACCTGCTCTCTGTGTTGTGTGGTTTACTATTCAACTTGGAAGCGTGGAAATGGATCTGTAGGTGCCCTCAGCATCATCCAACACAAAAAAAACGTTAACATTGAATCGGGTCAAATTGACCCCTAACAAAATAGGAGGTTTGAGATAGCTGTTGTTTTGGTGCCAACTGTAACTCTCTCCGTGCTGTTTGCCAGTGCATTGCTGGACTAGCGTATAGTTGTTATTTTATTCATATTGAAAATAAAATATATATATATTTATATAATATATTTGATACTGCCCTTCAAACTAAGCATTTCTTCTCTGTTTTCAAGATAATAGTCTCTACTGCCCTTATTAGTAATTTTATTGTCTCTTACCACGCCACAGTTTATCTGCCAGTTCCTCCTGGTTCATCTCCATCAGGCAGAGCAATGTGATGTCTACCACTCCCTCTGTGGCGCGCCTCCTCTGCTCCTCGTTCTTACTATCAACCTTCTCCTCCTCCTCCGCCTTCTGACTCTCTGAGTATTGTGGGTAATCTAGGAAAATAATCCTCCAGAGCTTCTTCAGCTCCTTGTCTAGAAAAGCGTGTGCGTTTTTCTCAGCCCTCTGGAACAGAACAAAAATCAAGGAGAACTTTACTCTGAACTAACTGAGGACATCAGAAGTATCTGTCCTGGACTCACGTCCCACTGTTCTAAAGAGGCAAGCCTGGAGACTATTAGCACCACAAGAGATGCTTTTTAATGTTAATTTAGAGCTCAAGTCAAATGTCTTGGTGGACATTACACACCTTGATCAGCTCTGTTTGATGCTGCTGTACAGACTGAGCACTGGTAACCTTTGATCTCTCATGGGGTTGTCTGCGGAGAGAACATACACATGCGCGCACAAAAACACAACACACACACATACACAAAAACATACTTTAGATCTATTTAATTTGTTTTAACTTTCCTAATAACAATGTAAATGTAAATGGACTGCATTTATATAGCGCTTTTCTAACCATTGGCCACTCAAAGCGCTTTACAATATTGCCTCACATTCACCATTCACGCACACACTCACGGCGGAGTCAACCATGCAAGGCGACAGCCAGCTCGTCGGGAGCTAACCGTCAGGGTTAGGTGCCTTGCTCAAGGACACCTCAACACTCAGCTAGGAGGAGCCGGGGATCGAACCAACAACCTTCAGGTTACCAGCCAACCCGCTCTACCTCCTGAGCTACTGCCGCCCACAATCAACTGTTCTGTTTTCATTGTATAATTCAATCTCCTACCTCTTCTTTCTGGAGGGCCGTCCATCCTTAATGTCAGGAGGATGACCCATAGACCAGTCACTCTTCATGGAGACACAGCTGGGTCCAGGGGAGTCTGCTCTCTCCTGCTGCTCTGGGCTTCAACACAACACACACACACAGGATATCACTGCTGAGCTCTGAGATTGACAACAGTCACTGAGAGATCCTCTTCGTACCTCTTAGCTTTTCTCTGGCGGCCATGTTCCCTAGACAGAGTGGTTTTAGAGGTAGGACCCCCCTCCTCTCTCTCCTCATTCATAGCAGACTGGAGACCTGGACACAAACACAACTACATATAGTTTCTGTGGATTATATTTGATTAGCGGACAGGAAATTAGTGTAGAGAAGACTGTATATCCTTTTCCTCTCTGACACACACACATACACACACACACACTCTCTCTAGCACTATCTATGTCTAGATCTACACACTCTATCACTCTCTATGTCTAGATCTCATGCATACACACTCTATCACTATCTATGTCTAGATCTCAACACTTTATCACTATCTATGTCTAGACCTCATACACACTATCACTATCAATGTCTAGATTTCATGAACACTATCACTGTCTAGGTCTAGATCTACTGTACATGCTCTATCACCCCAGCCACCAATTTATCCTCCCGGACCCTGCACACATTGGCGGTTCATTTGCTTTCATTCTGTTGTAAATAAAGCGATATCATGAGCAGTTCTAATAATAACTGGAGAGAAAGTGAAATCTGCGAGCTGCTATCATGTTAGAGAAGGTGATGCAGTCGTATTAAACAAAGACGTTGAAAGATGGTGCGATCTACGAGAGAGACGCAGGGAAACTGTCCTTACGAGGATTTTGTCTGGATAAAAAACAAGTGGTCAGCAAAATAAAGAATATGTGGGCGTTTTTGGCCTTGGCACAGATGGAGCAGCAGTGATGACCGGTAAAGTGAATAAATGAATGAAGGAAAATTCCATTTATTTATTTTACTTTTATTTTAGGAAAACAGAATGGCACAGCAAAATTGTTGACTGACTCCTGGCCAGGATTAGTGTCTGGAGAAGTGCACTGTGCTGCTCATCGCCTGGCCCTGTCATGTAAAGATGCAGCAGAGGGAGTGCCATTCATGAAAATCTTCAGAAAGCACCTTCAAGACCTGCACCTTTATTTCAGGAATAGTGCAACCCCCTCTGAAAGCAGCTGCCAGTGTCCTCCAAGTAGCGGACCTGAAAGTCACAGTAAGTGAAAACATTGTACACCAAATTCCTTTTATAAATATGGAATTGAATTAATTGCTCTATCCCCCACCCCAGGAGGTTAAGGACACTAGGTGGCTATCACAAGAGAAGGCCATTTATTTCCAACCTTCAGAGAAATCTGCCTGCAATGCTTGCTACACTTGCTGAGGAGGCAGATCTAAAGAAGGACCAAGTGGCACAAGGGTTGTACACAGAGGTGGGTAGGAACGCGCTACATTTACTCCGTTACAAATACTTGAGTAACTTTTTGGATAAATTGTAATTTTAGGAGTAGTTTTATTGCAACATACTTTTACTTTTACTTGAGTAAATATTTGAAGAAAGAACGGTACTTTTACGCCGTTCCATTGGCAACGTGACGGTCGTTACTTTGTTTTTTTAGATCTTTTCTTTTATTACATGCGAGATCTATTTCTATCACGTGAATATTCCTTAGCCCAAGTGAAGGAGTTCAAGTACCTCGGGGTCTTGTTCGCGAGTGAGGGTACTATGGAGCGTGATATTGGCCGGAGAATCGGAGCAGCGGGGGCGGTACTGCGTTCGCTTTACCGCACCGTTGTTACGAAAAGAGAGCTGAGTCGCAAGGCAAAGCTCTCGATCTACCGGTCGATCTTCGTTCCTATCCTCACCTATGGTCATGAGGGTTGGGAGATGGCCGAAAGGACGAGATCGCGGGTACAAGCGGCCGAGAGGCAATTTAATAACGCCTGCACACACACACAGGCACGCACAACGCAGAGTGGTAATCGGGAGAGTTGGGAAAATTTCCTGTGGCCCGTTAACGGGGGGCGCCGGGTCAACGTCGACTCGCAACCAATTCGGTTTTGTCTAGAGGAGTAACTGAGCGCCCCCTCCCGAAGTGGCACAGCCCAGGTCGGCCTTGAACTGCGATTGGTCAGAAAGACGTTACAGCTAATGACAACATTGAACTCTCATGCAGGCTCGAACAGAGTGACACACACACACACACACACACACACACACACACACACACACACACACACACACACACACACACACACACGTTGATGTATTTAATTTTGCAAAGTTTTAATTTGTTATTGTTTTAGTTCAAGGGTTATACATTTTTTTTTTAAAGACCTTATTTATTTTATTTAAAAGGATGTTATTTACATTATCTTTATTTGAACATTGCTGTTTTATATTTTGTTGGTGTCTATTTTGTACCGTTTGTGTTGCTCTGTTTATTTAAAAAATAAATCGGAGAAACTCAGTACTTGTACTCTTGAGTACTTGAGTAGTCTTTTCACTGCATACTTTTTTACTCTTACTTGAGTAATTATTTTTACGAGTACTTTTACTTCTACTTGAGTAATTCTAATCTTAAAGTAACAGTACTTTTACTTGAGTACATTTTTTAGCTACTCTGCCCACCACTGGTTGTACACTTACTGTGCAACCTACAGATTCGTTGCAGCTGTTCACCTGCAAGCAGACATCCTACCCTACCTGGCAAAGCTTTCTAAGTTGTTCCAGAAGGAAAATATCAATTTCATGGCAATCAAAAACCATGGAAGTTGTTATATCACTTTGATTTTTATTACATATCAGTTTTCCTTTGTAAATATAAAATCATGTTTAATTTGCATGTCTATTTAGGTTCCCGTTACCATTGAAACATTAAAAAAAATTAAAGAGGCAGGTGAGCATCAACCAGAGGGCTCCTTTCTAGCTCAGGTCGAAGAGAAGGTGACCCATCTGAATATCAACACCGAAGAAGAGAGGGGGAGACGTGGGGCAGCTCTTTCCACCCTCACCTTATGGGGACGTTTTCAGATGCAAGTAAGCAAGCTCAAGAATGAATAACGAGTCTCTGAAATATTATCAGCCTAAATTTGAATTTTCTCTCACATCTAATGTTAATAGGTCATGGAGCCCTAGATTGATGGCCTCATTCAGCACCTGGAGCTGAGGTTCCAGCAGCTTGGAATTCTTGGTGAATTTAGTGCTCTGGGACCACAAGGACCAAAAGGTGATGAGAGTCGTGCCATCTCAGACCTACAAATGCTGGCCTAGCAGTTCCCACCCATCAACGAGAAGGCACTTCTCCAAGAATGGCAGAGCTTTAAAGTGCTCACAACAACTGGGATTTTAAAAGTGAGTCAATAACATAACATATTAAGTTGTTTATGTGAGATCAAGCATATCTGTCATTTACCAATGTTCTCATCCTTCGGGACAAGTCCCAGCTCGATATGATGAGTGATATGGCATCTGGGTATGATTTGCTACATCTGCTCTACCCAAACCTGTCCCTCCTATCAGCAATCGCCCTCACAATACCGGTCTCAAGTGTGAATTGTGAGAGGGATTTCTCTGCGATGAATAGGGTAAGTCCATTATCATCATTATGGCCCGTTCAGACTACACGATTTCAGCCCGATTTTGCCCCGATTCTTTCGTCGCAGACAAATTTGCGAATCGTACACGATTTTGACAGGTCGGCGACGAGACGAGGTCTTGTAATGTGACATGCTTGCGATCTGCGATGTTTTCGTCTGCGACGTTCGAAAACCCCACGACGAAAAGTTTGGCATGTCAGAATTTTTTGGGGAATCGCATGAAGAATGCTAATAAAGAAAACTATAGAAAATTGAGCAAATAATGGAGACAACTTTGGTGGAAATGTGGCAGCAACGTCCCTGCATTTTCGACGTGTCCTCGAAGGACTTTCACGATAGGGTGAAAAGGGAAACAGCCTGGCGAGAAATAGCGACACCCTTGACCTACCCGGTAGGTTTGGAGCCATCAGCTGTTGACGTGCTAATAGCTATCGTAAACCGTCTCTGTGCAAAGGACCGCCAGCATAATGCCTAGTGCTAGGTACTCGGGATCCATTGTTGACGCTTTGTTGCTAGGCTACGTTGTTGCTGCGTCTACTTTGTATAGTTCATGTCACGCGCAACGCAACTAGTGTGAGGAAGTGCCGCATTGAGCAGATATAAAAACTACTGGGACCTTTATGACAAAAATGTAAAAAGCATTTATGTTAGTTCTAAATACTAGATTTTCAAAATATCTTGCAAACGTGAATGATACAAAGTAGAGAGCATCGCACCCTCGAATCTTGTAGTGTAGCCAGTCTTACGACGAGACAAGCCGATTTCCTGGCTCTGAGATCGTATAGTGTGACATGGTAAATCGTGGAGGAATGTCTGAGAATCGTGTAGTCTGAACCGGCCATTAAGCTTAGATTCTATCAAAATTGTAAATATTATACAAAAGGTATAAACTAATCTTAACTTCATCTCTGTGTATAGATCAAGACAGACCTGCGGAACAGGCTGCAGGGCAACAGTCTGACAGCCTGCATGAGAATCAGTATTAATGGTCCACCTATGAAAGAGTTTAATTACAACAGGGCCCTTGAGTTGTTCTTTGTTGAACCAAGGAGGATAGCCTGTAGCGATACTACATGTCAGCTCATCCATAAGTAGTGACTGACAACCTTTGCACATGTTTTGCACTTTCTTTAGTTAAAATTGCACAAATTGCAATATAAATAAAGTGCTGTTCAGCACTTTATTTATATTTGCAGATGTTATTTTGAAAAGCTTCTTATTTATTTATTATGATATTTTATTTGTATTTAATATTTAGTGTTTAATAAATAATTGTTCAATGTAGTACAGAGTCTGTAGTCTATTCCCCACCTCCCCATCAGACGGCGGCAACGTCCCCTCCCCCTGATCAGAGGGCGACGCCCCCTCCCCCCTGGCACACCACCACCATAACCAACAAATTTTCCTCCAAACCCTGCATATATTAACTATAGTTTTGAACCATGTGTTTTTCCAGAAAACTATCCATCAACCTATTAATATGATAAATAAGTTTTACATATTTATGATGAATCACGGATCAGAGTGGAGTACAGTACCTTAGTCTTCTCCCTGCTATAATGAAGTGAGCCAAATCAAACCGTCCAACTCGGTAACAAGGAAATGATGTTGTGTACCAACCAGTTTGAGCAGTTCCCCTCCCAGTTGACACTCCTCTCAGACTAGCCTCCTATTGGCTGCTGTTCAATGACATTACTGTATAGGTGTCAGGTGTCCTGCTTCTTAGGGGGCTGCACAGCTTTTCCTACTCTTGTCCCGCCTCCAACATATTGAGAGTATGTCCTGCATTCTGATGCTCTAGTTTTATTGCTTTTCTAAAATCTGGACTGAAGCCAAAGGCTGTGAAGAAGGCAGTGAAGGCTGTCATAACAGGGTTGTGTTTGATGTCAGAACAGCGACCGGTACAGGTGCAGTTTGCAGGGCAGCAGAGCAAAAAAAAACAGCGCCGTTTCTGACTTCTGATTGGTTGGGCAGCGTACAGCCTACCCCCTCCTGTAGTCTTGTTGACAAAGCACTGACACAGCGTCTCTATAAAACGGCCAATGGGAAGGGTTGCTATGACAACTAAGAAAGACTGCACACACAAACACAGGGCGTGGCAGGTAGATGCACACACACTATCTGCTTTGAATAACCACAAATGTCCCCTGCAGCCGATTGGACCAGCTGTGAGAGTTCAAATGGGTCAAGGGAGGGCAGTGGTGGACAGTAACGAAGTACAAGTAATTTGTTACTGTACTTAAGTAACTTTTTAGCTTATCTGTACTAAGGCTATAAATCTATTATGTGGCTCGACCTTTCATCTACCCATATCAAAACACATCTGGTGAACTCAGCTAACTGCCCAACACATAACACAAAGCTTATTTTACAATTTTTTTTTATTTTACTCAAAAAACCCACCCTTTGGTTTTATACTATAATAATATTTTTTTCTTATGTTAAAAAAGGCTATAAATCTATTATGCGGCTTGAGCTTTTGAACTACCTATATCAAAACACATCTGGTGAATTCAGCTAACTGCCCCACACATAACACAAAGCTTATAATTTATACATTTTTTTTTTATGTTAAAAAATGCTCTTTTTGTATTTGTCTTCAGGTTAGACAGGCAGATGCCTTATTCTTCACCCCTGAAAGCATTGTGATAGTTCTTGAGTTGATGATTGACATGGTCATTGATTTAACGAGATTGACTTCAGTAAGGTTTTCAATCCGCACTAACAGTTAATCCCCCGTTCCCTCCCTTGTCCATTCCTTTTGGGAATATGTTTGATAAACAGGTTTTATTTCACTTGTTTCATAAGATCTTACATGCATACATCTTACTGATGACACAACGGTGGTGCTTATAACAGGGGGAAACGAGGCGGCCTACAGAGATGAGGTCCTGAAAATTGGTGAGTGATGTGTTTCTAACAACCTGGCACTGAACATCACCAAGACCAAGGAACTCATCCTGGACTTCGGACGGAACAGAGCTCCCCCTGCCCCCCTGCACATCAACGGTGAAGGTGTGGAGCGAGTGCAGTCATTCAAATTTCTCGGAGTCCACATCTCTGCTGATCTCTCCTGGTCGGTCAACACCTCAGCGCTGGTCAAAAAGGCCCAGCAGCGGCTACACTTTCTGAGGGTGCTCAGGAGGGAGCATCTAAACGCACAGCTGCTGGTGACCTTCTACCGTTCCACCATCGAGAGCCTGCTGACCTACGCTGTGGCACTCCAGCTGCACGGAGGCCGACAGGAAGAGACTGCAGAGGGTGACAAACGTCGCGCAAAAAATCATTGGCTGCCCTCTGCCTTCTTTAAGCACCATATACGGCTCCCGCTGTCTCAGCAGGGCCAGAGGCATCCTGAAGAACACCACCCAGCCCGGCTACCATCTCTTCAACCAGGCGCTTCAGGTCCATATATGCCAGAACAAATAGACTCAGGAACAGCTTCTTTCCCAAAGCTGTCACCATACTGAACTCAGATCTGCACTGATGTTTGTTGTCTGTTGTTAGTCTTTACTGTGTATTTAAGTTTTACTGTGTATTTTAAATTGTTATTTATTTATATTATATATTGCTTATGTAAATTATTATATATTTATATTCAATAACATGTGTGCACTTTTATGGAGCTGCTCATTGCATTTCGTTGTACTTGTACAATGACAATAAAGCTTTCTATTCTATTCTATTCTATATCTATGGTACTGAAAGTGGAGCCTGCACCAAATTTGTACCGGGTGCCAAATTTGTACCGGGCACGTAATCCATACATAATCCATTCCAAACCTGCCTGGCAACAGACGATCGCGGACGATCGCGTCGAATGACGTAGGAAGGTTCAAGAACATTCACAAACTCGTTCATTGAGCGCGACAAGACAGATAACACTTATTTTACAAATTACATTTATTAGCGTTCCTAACTTTATATTTGTTTTGTATTGAATTGTTTAATCGCATTTAGCTAGTAACCTGAGTGTGTAGCGTGAAGTAAACGTTCTCATAGCTAGCTAGCTTGTCTTTAATTTGGATGGATGGATGGATAGATGGATGGATGGATGGATGGATTTAAGGTGCATAGGTTTTTGTTGTTGATTGAAAATGGTGTCATTTAATTCTATTTTGTTGTATCTGTCGTCTCAGATGTATGAAGCAGGTTGCTCTCTCACGGAGAAACGGCTGATCCGGAGGGATGCAAAAAAATTCACTCTTAAAGGTATTCTGTAATTAAAAAAAAAACATTGTATGAAGTCCATCTTAATTCATCTTCCATTTTAACAAATTAGTAGGCCCGGCAAAGGAAACTGAATTGAATTATAAGCCATATACAGCTGATGCAGTGCTGATATATGTTCTCTCCCTCTTTAGGGAATTGTATGTACTACCTTGGGGAGAATGGCGATTCAATGAGGAGGGTGATCCTCACTGAGAAAGAGAAGGTTGAGGTGCAGACGTCCCTGCTGGCCACCTATCAAGGAATCAAGAGGATGCTGGACAAGATCAACCAACGCTTCTACTGGAAGGCAATTACCAAAGATGTTCATGAATGGGCAAGTGACCAATTTGTAAAAACAGCAAGGGGAATAGAGAATTGAAAGAGTGTCACAAACATGTATAAGTTAATAGTAACACTATTTAGAAGCTTATCGATCTTTCTTTTATGTCAGTTATAACTGCCACAAAATACTTAGAATAATTTCCAGTCCAGAGTCCAGAACCATTTTTTATAACACTGTTCAGTAATTTCCATATTCCTCTAATATAGTTTTTTTCCAATAAATTCCTATAGTAGTCTTTTTTATTAGTTCTTATGATTTTAGTTAACTTATTTTTATATGTTTTTATATCTGCTCAGCATCTTCAGTTTTTCAGCCTTATAAAATTCTGGTACAGTGTATTTTTCTTTTTACAGGCATTTTGTAGGCCCTTTGTGATCCATGGACATTCAGAATATTTTATTTTTCTTGTATATTTTCTTATTGGATAGTTTTTATTGTATACTTTTTTGAATATCCTGAGAAATTCTTCATATGCACTGTTAATGTCTATTTTCTCATATATTTCATTCCAGTTCTGTGCCTGCAGTTCATATTTAAAAGCAGTCATCGATTCTTCAGATCTAACTCGTCTGTATTCTTTATTTTTGACTGTCTTATTGATCTTATAGTTCCTGTCATGAACTGTAAAAACTGGTAGATGGTCGCTTATATCATTTATCAATAGTCCGCTTAGTGTATTGTTTTCAATGTCATTGGTGAATATATTGTCTATGAGAGTGGCACAATGTGATGTGATTCTGCTAGGTCTGGTATGGGTCATTTTATGTTTATTTGGATTAAGAAGGTCAATATTGAAGTCTCCACAAATGAAAATGGTTTTGTTACCCTTGTCGGAGAAAATGTCCTCCATCCAATCCTTGAACACCTCCGATTTTTTTTTTTTTCTTTGCAGATTTCGATTGATATGCATTCCACAACATTGTCCACTACTGTTGTCATTCTGTCCAGCACCTTGAAATTTAATGTCTTGTCCACATAAATGGCTACTCCTCCTCCTCCTTTATTTTGTCTATTTATATAACTAAGTTCATAACCATCCATGTCAAAGTCCAGTTCTCTATCCTTATTGAGTCATGTTTCAGATATTGCGATGATATTAGATGGTTGTGAAAATGTATCCAAGTAATCCCTGATGGAAGTGAAATTTGCATACAGGCTTCTGCTGTTGAAGTGAATAATTGATAATTTGCCATCGGTCTTAATGCTCCGGTTGAACTGTTCCCCAGTGTAATAGTGACAGTTGTTGTTGATGGTAGAGAAAAAATTGTTGTCCGGGTCTATTTCGTGCTCCAAATCCAGTGCACCATGATCCGTATATTCAAATGTGTTTAGTTCCAAAGTGTCATTATTCGTAGTGTCAGTCAAGTCATTACCAACAGGGACTGGCAAACGACAGCCCGTGTGTGTGATATTAGAGTCACTCTGCCTTTTTAATGTCCTATTTCTATGATCAATGGGCCCTTTCAGCCTACCAGGGGAAGAGCTTAATTCACTGCTTGCTCCAGTTAACACATTAAACACCCAGACCTGCACTCACAGAGGACCAACTCATAAACCCTGGTTGAACTTTGTAGACAAAAGTGGCCACTTATAAATTATTTGAATATGCAAATATGTCGCCTCCCCTACCGGCAATTAAGGGAGATTAAATCAAGTCCCATTTCACGAGCCATGCACAATTAGGATTACATTTGACAAAGCGTCCATTTTTAGTCCCACATCAAAGGGTCTGAGTAATAGCTTTGAATTCCACAATAACAATAATGTTATAAATAAAACATGAAGGTGGTGGTGAAGAAGTCACTGTTCCTATGCTGGAGCAGTGACTTTGTAAAATATGCCATAAGGCTGATGTGGAAATAGATCAAGAGGAAATGTATTGCAGGCTTTTGTAAGAATAAAATCCATGTGTTTTGGGGTGTTTAGTGTTGGATAGGGAGAAGATTGATGAGAAAGGGATAGCATATTTTGCCGTCACGCTTTTACTTTATAGAAAGCAACACAATTCGATCAGTTCGGTTATTTAAATTGATTATAGCTTTAAGAATAAACATCTTCTAAGGGAAGATGTCGTTTTTTCAAAAGTTTCAAACAATCTTGACCCTTTTTTGGGGCTGTGTTGAATGCTGCTGGAATTATACGCTCACCTAAAACAATTTAATGATTTTCTACACAGTGAGAGAAAATCCTGACAAAAGAATATGATCTTTAATGTTGCCTTCTTCCACTGGGATTATTTGAGAGTATTCTTGGCATATTTATGCCTCTGTGTTAGGTTGTGCTTTCTAATGCAACTAGATGAAACTCTACCCGGAGGATGAAAAGATATACAATTAACTCGATCTGCCTTTCCCTCATTAGATAAATGAAGTCAGAAAACTTTATGTAGGCTGTGGAATTGTTTGTATTGACACAAAAAAAGCCCAAAAAAGAGCATGCATGTTTGCAGGACATTTGATGAATATTATGACAGGAGGAGGACAGATTATATTCGAAAAATTGAAAGGTTTAATAGCTCTTACATATAATTCTTGTAATATATAATAATGTATCCCTTTCCCTTTTGCCTTTTAATTTCTCATCCATTCCTGCTACTATCAACCACTCAAGATCTACACGTTTTTAAATGATATCAATGAATGGATGTGGAATCTCCCTCTTTAATAATATACCTGTGTCCCCGATGAGCTCCACTCCTCTGCAGGGATATACCATGGACCGCCGGGCATATCTACTCTAGAATGGGTAGAGTATAGCGCCATTAATGTCACACGCGGAAAATTGATAACTGTAATTCTGTAAGAGCAGAGAATGCTATTAACCGAGTGGTGGCCTGTGCTTGTGGGATATTTCCCTTTTTGAGTTTGTGTTTCATTTCTTAAAAATGACCCAGACCACTATCCATCCCTCAGGTCTGCCGCTCTATGTGATAGGTCTTGATATGCCTGGCCATGTAAAAAAATTTTAAATACCGTTTGAGTGATTAAGTCAAGTTGTGACCAAAGTCAACTGTAACAATGCTAACACAATGCCGAGCACTTCATAAGACCATTTTCACAACAGACTTCTAGAGCAGACCCATTATAATTTTTTATGAAAGACACCCGTTCGTCCAATGATAACGTCTCTGTGAAATGTTATAACTAATGTTTAGCTTAACATCACTAGACTGAACTACAGATTCGTAATCAGCAATCCTTTTTGCATTTTGAATAAATTTTCAAAGGACATGGATGGAAATTGAACCATTGAAGTGCGAGAAGCAATCAGCCAGTAGTGACTCTCACAGGCTACCTGCAGATCCCCATGGGAAGTACAGTCCCAGGGAAACAGCATACCAAACATTCTACGTCTTCTGTCTGTTAACATTTCCTGCTGAAATGTTCATTTACTGCTATGGAATCTTTGTCTAGCATAATAGTTGGATTGCACATCTAATTCAGGATCCTGTACAAGCAAACCCTTCCCCAGCCAGAACACCATTTCAAACAGACAAATGTTTAACACCACGGTTAAACCCGAATGCATCAAGATTGCGACACCATGAATATCGCTTTGACCGAAGTAACTCAAATTCATTTTCCGAATAATTATTGAAAGCACACTTGTGTTGTGTATTCTGCAGACAAACAACATTATACACCGGCAGCATCTACTCATCATCACACCACTTTTCACTCTGTACCACTAAGCTATTATCTCAGTATGCATAGCTATTCCGGTATAATCTTCATCTAACCTGGTTCTGTGTGGTATTGACTGCAGACGAACAAACGTGGGGCCATCAAGTAATTTATCAATATGGATCTCTCTGGACACATCTTTGGCAATCTTGAGTTGAGGTAGAGTGAGAATGCCTATCTAGTTCCATAAACGGATGGCCTTTAGAGAGCTAGGAATTGGAAATGCCTGTTCACTTTATCCCTGCCCATCGCATGGCTTTTCCTTGGAATAGGAAAAGACCTTCCCCCTCAAACTGCAATTTGTGAAATATCCTGTTTGGACCAGTGCTAGCCTTGACTGTGGGACATTAGACTGTGGGACATGTGTCATTCATCATTAAATGCCTCAAACCAAGACTGCCTTACGTTTGTGGTTTCATATTTTTGCCCTTCAATAAAAACAAGTATTTTATTGAATAAGTAACAGTTGTGTCTTTCTTGTTTATCTGAAAAGGTTGGGGCTGTACAAGCGGACAGTGTGTGTGTGACGTGTCAATGTGTTTGTGCGTGTGTGTGTGTGTGTGTGTGTGTGTGTGTGTGTGTGTGTGTGTGTGTGTGTGTGTGTGTGTGTGTGTGTGTCAGTGTGTGTTACCGCAGACCATAGTGCGTCCGAGGCTCCTGCAGTAGGCGTCTTCCAGGCCGTGTGCTGAGAGAGATGGTTCTGCAGCGTGGGTCCTCAGTGTCATGGTAACATGCTAGACATCGGTAACTGTCTAGCCTGTGGCCCCGAACAAGGTAATAACAGTGACACCATCTGCTGCCACTAATACCATTACGTATGACAATAATTAAAAACATGAGGAAAAAGTAGAATACCAAGGACGACAAGAACAGCAACAACATGTCACTCACCTTAGAGATTTTTCGGAGAGCATTCTTAGTGAAGTTACATAAGTTCTCCAGAGTGAAAATAAATTGCGCACATACACAGAATGACTTTGTATTGAGCACAAAAATCTTTTCCTCATTTCATCTGCTCTTCTTGACACCATACACACACGCGCGCTAACGCGAATATACGCACATGGTAAGAATTCGAAAGCTCAAGGCAGTCTATCAGTCTCTTTATTCTCACTCTTCTGTACTGTTATTTTGTCTTATTACTCAGTCAAATCAATGGTTTTGCTTTGCACACAAAGCGCGCACATACACATACACACAAACACATATCGAATGCCATTTTCTATGCATTCTGTTATTATGCTATCCTACTTTGGCAATGTGTTCCAGCAATCCAATTTCTTTTGCACAAAAAAAAGAATACTCTATACACATTTGTAATCACTGCAACTATCCAACTATCCATTTCTCAAACTACACAACATTTCATCAATGACTATAAACTTCTGAACTTAAAATAAATAAAACTGTACCACGACCAGGGTGGTGAGTCTTCCATATAATAAAAAGGTATAAAAACATTTTAAGAGATTCTAAGATCCCTGCCACGGGAGTCTTATGGTTTTATTTCAGTAAATATTGCTCCTTAGGACATTTGTGCAGTTTTTCTTCCAAAACAGAGCATGAAGGGAGGTGTGTGTGTGTGTGTGTGTGTGTGTGTGTGTGTGTGTGTGTGTGTGTGTGTGTGTGTGTGTGTGTGTGTGTGTGTGTGTGTGTGTGTGCGTATCTTTGTGTGTGCACACCCACACACAGTATGCTTGTGTTAACCTTTCCAGTCAACCCTTGTCCTGCCTTTTGTTGTATTTGTGTAATTCTGTGTGGATTGAATAAATAATGGATTATCGGTTTTGTGTGTGGATGTGCACGTGTGTCCTTTGATGGAGTTAGCAGGTGGCAGATGGACTATATTAAGTCCAGTGAGAAGAACACAGTCGTCACCTACATCTCAGCAAACAAGCAACGTTTACTTTAGCATTTGGTGTTATTTTGGTTAATTTGTAATGCATAAGTTCTCTGCGGCTGAGGTGGAAGTGGGCATTTGTATGACCACTTCCAAATTTTGGACAAGCTATAGGAGTCATTCCAGCATTGGTATTGGCATGAAGTATTGCCTTTTTTCAAGAATGTTGTTAAGACATACATAGTTCATAAATGTCAAACAATTTAAGGTAGGCTATTTTATGATACATTTCCTAGAGATATACATTGGTAATATGACAATATTGTTAGCAAAACTTTTGTCTGAAATAATAACTGAGATATGTAGATACATCCAAATAGATACATTCTAAAATAATGTATGAACGCTAACATTTATTATATTATTGTTTGTAGATTATACTACTTTTAATGTAAATGTTTGGCACCACAAAGAAATAGCAATAATACTCTTCCACATGAATGCATTGTGTGTGGATAAATTCATATGGATTCCTTCCAGTGTAGTGGGTTAAGCAGTCAGATGTGAACTATAACCTTTAGATTAATTGTGCTAATCCAATTGCACAGTTTTGAAATAATCTCTTAAACTGTCCTCTCATTTTCTGCATGTTTTGATAGTTATATATTATTTAACTGTCTCCTCATACTGTATAATAATCCAAAATATAAAATATAATAATTGATAATAATCTATCATTAATGATCATCGTTAAAATATGTGTAAAATATAATAATCAGAATCCTTACATAGAGACAGTAATGAATCAATGGCAGATGCTTTTATAAATGGAGATGAATCAATTTACTGTTTGCTGCATCAAGACCAGAGTCAAAAGGGTGGCTGTTTTCTTAGAGTAAAAGCATGAATATAACTTGGCTTTGGCAGCATTCATTAAATTCATAATTGAGAGCTTTTGCATCGACGCGAGTTCCCAAGTGTGCACTGTCGACTTGGGATACCACACTGTTTGTGTTCCTGTACCTCTAATTACAAAATATGTCCTTATAGCAAAGGCTAATGTGGAGAGAACTTGGCTGTCACGCTTTAACGTGCACATCTTCGCTGTGTCAGTGCTTTAGTGGCCGTGCGTGGCAGTGTGCTTATGGTGCATCAATACAGTCAGCACAATGAGATGAGTTAACATTATGCACAATGCCCCCGTGCCTCAATAGACAATATATTTAAATTGATAACCCCGGTCACCGGGAAAAAAAATTGCATAAATCTGACCTGGCTGGTTTTAATATGCCTGTTGGCAAATTTATGTTTAATTCTTGTCTTCCCAAAGTCCATCAAAAGCGCAAAGATTGGTGGAAGTGTGCGTATGCTATTGATTAAGTGGCGATATATATATTTTTAATGGGTGTCTGTTTCTTTTAAATAGAAATGTATGACATATATATAATACTTCTTCAACATCTTCATAGTGATAAAATATCCCAATTTCACTAATCATGACTCACCAGCCTTTTGTGTCGCCTTTTGTGTGTATGGGTGTGTGTGTGTGTGTGTGTGTGTGTGTGTGTGTGTGTGTGTGTGCACGCGCGCGCGTATCTGTGTGTGTTTAGATGTGTCTGTGTGTCATTAACCTGCAATGCAAGGCCCTTCCCCCAGGAGGGGTAGAGGGGGAAAAAAACAGAAAACAAGACAGACAGCACCGAGCGAGAGAGAGAGAGAGAGAGAGAGAGAGAGAGAGAGAGAGGGAGACACACACACACACACACACACACACACACACACACACACACACACACACACACACACACACACACACACACACACAGACACACAGACGGACAGAGACTATCCTTCACTAGCCAGCAGCAGCAGTCGGCGTGTCGACATGGACCTTTTGCTGCTGTGCCCACTATATCGTTAAGGAATGTAAATGCCCACCATCCGGCCCCTAGGGGCACGGACAGACAGCATCATCTCACAGGGGCTCCCAGGCACACTTCTCTCTTTCTCTCTTTCTTTCTCTCTCTCTCTTTTGCCACGTATTCTTTTTGTGTTTGACCTTTTATTTATCCAGGTGGATAACTTTAAATCTTCTTTCATAACTAAATCTTTCATTTCTTCTTCCTCTTAATGCCCTCAAGACATAATGTGAAGCCATCAAATTATGAGATGAACGACGCCCGGTCAAGTGATAAGCAGCAAACGATAAAATGAGAGAAAAATACATTGAAAAATAATACATTGACTACAAACCTATCTTAACCGACTGGAATGATGATGTTCCGTATAACATCATACCTGCAACCTTCATCTGTTTAAACGGATGAATGTGGCAACACCGGCTAAGGGCTGCCTTGTATGAACCTCGAACTGTGGAACTTGTGCTCATCTGTGTGTGACCTATCTTATCTCTTTTGTGGACCCTCCATAGCATGTTTAACTGACTGTATTTGTTCCCTTCAAACCACTGGTTTGGATAATTAGATGTCAAGCAGCCCCATAACAACAAGTGATACAGCCGATGGTTCATGCACACCCAGAGATGCAGATGCACACACACACACACACACACACACACACACACACACACACAAACACACACACACACACACACACAAAGAAACACACACAGATAAGGTTACGGGAAGATGGAAGGACAGTAATTGAGGACAGGTAATTACCCTCCCCTTGCATATCATGCTTATTCTTGCTTCACCATTGCATTCAAGCACAAACACTACGTGCTTGAGTGTGCGCTATTGTTGTATTATGTACATGTAACTGCAGTATATCACCCTAGAATAAAAAAAATCATGCATTGTAACCTTTGAAGGACTTTCTGGCTGTTGACTGCAGTAAAATACATGTAAAGCCTTCGAGGATCATGCTGTAAGTAAAATTAACTTAGATCACATTTTTGATTTTACATAGTAAGATTTGCACATCAGACACTTTTCATTTAACCCTGTGCTACTGCCAGCCTTGAGCTCTAACCGTTCATCAATGCAAAAACTGCTTTCATCCAAAATATCCAAAATATTATTGATATATGAAGTCTGGAATGAAGCAAGAAAGAGAGAACATATGAATTCAGATGAATATGCTCCCGCCCTCCTCATCAAAGCATTGGAGCTACATTTATCATTTTTAATGTCCCAAATTAATATAGCGCTGTGCGCATCCACTAAGCATCCCCCTCGCAACCCCATCTGCAGTACACTACCTGTCTCTTTAAGGTAGTGGGCCTACCCTCTAGTAGCCCAAACACTACCTGTCTCTTTAAGGTAGTGGGCCTACCCTCTAGTAGCCCAAACACTACCTGTCTCTTTAAGGTAGTGGGCCTACCCTCTAGTAGCCCAAACACTACCTGTCTCTTTAAGGTAGTGGGCCTACCCTCTAGTAGCCCAAACACTACCTGTCTCTTTAAGGTAGTGGGCCTACCCTCTAGTAGCCCAAACACTACCTGTCTCTTTAAGGTAGTGGGCCTACCCTCTAGTAGCCCAAACACTACCTGTCTCTTTAAGGTAGTGGGCCTACCCTCTAGTAGCCCAAACACTACCTGTCTCTTTAAGGTAGTGGGCCTACCCTCTAGTAGCCCAAACACTACCTGTCTCTTTAAGGTAGTGGGCCTACCCTCTAGTAGCCCAAACACTACCTGTCTCTTTAAGGTAGTGGGCCTACCCTCTAGTAGCCCAAACGCTACCTGTCTCTTTAAGGTAGTGGGCCTACCCTCTAGAAGCCCAAATAGGCCAAAAAAAGAATGGCTTCAATCTGACTCTTTAGCTATTAAGCTCTTTGCTAAGCTTTCCCTGCTCACATAAAGTGCTGGTGTCATTGAGGCAGTCAGCTTCGCGTTCTGAGCGAAGGATCCGTAGCAACAGATCAGCACCATTTAGGAACATTATCCAGTATCCAAATGTTGCTGATTGCTTAACTCCCTAATTTGTGAACTTCTGGATTTTCTTCTGAATCTCATGGAGTTCAGTCTCCACCTCACCGATGAACTGTTGAGCAGTGGCCTTGTCATTACCATGAAATGCATGCTGTACATCTCGTAGGAGTTGCTCTTGTTCTTCAGTCATTGCACATTGGCCTTGTTTTTCAAGCCATGATTGCATAGCTTTCCAGAAGAGCCTGAACAGAGCCTCAGAGGCTAGCTTTATGCTCCTTACTCCTCTTGCCAGCTGTTTCCCTTGAAGCATCTGTCGAGCTGTTCCCTCTGCATACACATCTGACTCAGTAAGTATGTCAAAGAGTCCACCATCGCCATACAGCTTTCCGATGCTTGCCAGGTAAGCCATCGTGATATGCATACCTCCCAGTCTCATTGTGATCTTTCCTTGTAAAGGAAGTGGTTTGCTCCACATTATCTGTTGTGCTTTACTATAAATAGCAAGGTCTGCAGTCACAAGAATATGGTCCTGTCCCAGGTCTGCAGCAAGCTGTACAAGTCTTATCAAAGATGTATAGATGGTGGACAATTCTGAGGGTGATTCTCTTATGAAGGGCATGTAGAGTACACTGGCTACTAGGGATGGGCAAAATGATTCTTTTCAGGAAACTAGTTCTTTCAGTTCAGTTCACTATAACGATTCGTTTATTTGATTCGGTCGTTTTGATTCGTTCGTTACGTCAGATTACAATTAAAAAAAAATAAAAAAAAAATTATAATATATATATATTTTTTTAATTGGTCATGGGTCCGGATAGGACCGTCAAAACCGCAGTCCGCCGTTTGGAGATGCCTGCTATATAGTGTATCAAACGTCCCACCAATATTTATACCACTTGCTTACTCTCTATATTTCATTCATGGTTTTACATTTATAATTTTATTTTACTTTACATTCAATTCTTCATTGTTCAGGCATTACAGAACTTGCATGGTCATAAATAAAAAATACAAACTTCAGTTTAATTTCTTTGTTTGTTCTTAAATTGATGTAGAATGGAGCAAAGACTCCTGGGATTGGGAAATGCGTTTATCCAATAAACAGATGGAGGGTTAGGCAGACAGAGAAAGCGCGCATATTCGACGGTACCGTCATTGGTTTACCCAGGTGCCATTCCAACACCATTGCTACCTCTCATTGGCTTAATCTTTGAGCACGTTGTAGACTTAATCAATATAAGTCGCGGGGAGACGGAGCTCTGTTCGTTTGTATATTTTATTTTCGTGACCATATGTTTGGTTTATGTTAAAAAAAAAGAATCAAAGAACCAGTTCTTCTTGTTTTGGGGAACCAGTTCTTGTCGTTCACGTTCGGGATTCGTTCGTTGTAACGAATCAGTCGCGACCGACACATCCCTACTGGCTACTGAACAAGCAGTGTCTGACGTGAAGGCATTGAATGCAGACCATGAAGGGACATGCTGCTGATTCTCAATTACATTTCGGGACAGCTTCCATACCAGATCTCTGTCTTCAGCTGCTTTAGAGACTGTTGTGTTTGTGTTTAGTAACTCAGGAAGTTCAGGTGGTTCTGGTCGCTTTGTTGATTTGATGTATCTGTCAATTGAAATGAGAGGATAATCTTGTGATCATATGCATTGAATATTATATCACTTTAAAACTTCACAGCATACATTCACTTCACTATTAAACATATAATATAATACAATAATATAATAACATAATATAAACATAAACATAATAAAAACATAACATAACATAATAATATAATTCACTCTACAGTTTTGTTGCTAGCAGAAAGAATGGTGCTAATTCAGAGGGCTAAGCACTTTCTTAGCTAGGCTATTGTTAAATAGCCTAGCTAAGAAAGTGCTTAGCCCTCTGAATTACAGAGGGCTAAGCACTAATTTACTTGTATGATTCTAGGTCAGCCTTTTGACATGAAATGTAATGATTGTAATGCAATGATTTACCTGTCAGTTTAGGAAAATATCCATGAAGACAATGATGTAGCTAGCTTCATCATTGGTCACATCAAAGGTCAAATCAAAGGTCACATCAAGGGGGTAGTGGGTCTACTGCCCACTTCTGGTCTGGAGAGACCAAAGCTGCCAACATTATTTCCCATTATTCAGTAATTACTTGACTACAAAGAAATTCAAGTGGATGTAAATATTTTGATATAGGTGTTCTTTTCAATTATAACCTGATTCAATTGGATCTTTCTTTCTGTATGAACTATATAATTCAATGTGCCATATTAAAAATATAATCATTAAATGTATTATAATATACAGCAGCACTTACCTCATGTAAGTTAATTTGCAGTATTATTGAATTTATCAACATTCCTCTGACCACTGATATTGGGCATTGGACTGGTTTCATTTTCTTTCATTTTGGACACCTCATACATTGAGTGACATACCATTTTCATTGTTCATACCATATATAGATGTTTGGTATTGCTGGATTCAGCACAATCCCACCTTTCCAACAAGCCATCTTATGTGTTCCTATGATAATGCCTGGCAAAGCAACTACAAAGTAAATGATAACATTCTGCATAGAAATCATTTTTTTCGCTGTCCGCTTATTTTAGGTATGTGTTTATAGGTCTCCATCTACTTCATGCATCAAGATATTCACATCCAGGTTTTTCCAGTAGGTGAAGTGACTCCCTGGCTACAAACTTGCCAAGTCTCAAAGCTCTCAGAGCTTGTGTTATCATTCTGCATTAGTTTATCTGTCTTAACTCCCATACGGACAGGCTATATTTTAGGCCTTTTTTTGTTTGGAGGTATATAACAATATCTGTCAATTTCACAATCTTAGCAGTAAAAATATTTTAGCGAAGAATCACTTTCATGTATGGGAGACCTTAGAGATGAGGAAAAACATTGTTGGGTTTAGTTCTACCTCCGGTAGGGGTATCTCAAAAACTAAAGCCCTTTCTGACTGTTTGTCACTAGCCTATATGTCCTAGAATAATTCATTTGTATTCCGTTTTAGGCCATCTCACTAAAGGTCACTTAAATTTAGCCTATTCAAGCTCACCAAGTCCAGTATTCAGAATTCAAAGCATTTATTCACAAATACGTTCTATTTTTTTGACAAGCGGAGCCGACAGTCCGGTGCAAACTATGCAAATTAGCCATGTGCACCAAACAGAAGATAGACGCAATGTATAGAACTGATTGTTGTGCATTATTGTGGATATGTAGGCTGGTTAGTTGTGGTTGTTTGTGGTCTTAGTGAAACAGCCTTGCCTTGGAGTTGGAGAAGTTGGAGTGATTGTGTGAATGTGCGAGAGAGAGCGCACCTGCCGTGGTGATGTTGGGCTTGTTGTGGGCTTTTATGTGATCAATGATGTATCTGTCTGATCGTATTAGCTGTAGATGGATGGTTAAATAATGTCACAAGATCGGTCCTACTGCAGGCTCTCATTTGCAAATGCACTGATTGTGTACCCGTCTCCGATATGCTATATACCTGGCATTTATTCAGTTCATGTTCTTCTGAGTGCGCAAGAACGGTGCCAATTATTGTCGTGTTTGCATTGTAATGCACAACTTTGCCCCTCCCTGTTATAAAATAAGGTGCATCCCAACAACTTTAGCCAATGCAGGCTCCTATTGCTTTACCAGTGTGCTTAATATGTGTGTGTGTGTGTGTGTGTGTGTGTGTGTGTGTGTGTGTGTGTGTGTGTGTGTGTGTGTGTGTGTGTGTGTGTGTGTGTGTGTGTGTGTGTGTGTGTGTGTGTGTCTGCGTGTTGTCATGTAGGCTATGGATATAGATCGATTGTCTTGGCTTGCTTGCATCCATGAAATATTGTAATGTTATGGCCGAGCTGGCTACTGCATATCGCGAACAATCTGGGGATGAGGGCATCCCCGAATAATGATGGGTATTTCGCACACTGCCATCTCAATATATAGCCTAACATATACAAATATATCACTGTACTAGACACAAATATATTTTCCACTAGCTAGTGGTGGTCATTACATTGTAGTGAAAATCGTAAAGACAACACAGCCTTATGTTACGGCGAAACATGGAGGCACTGCAGCTCTAGTTTCGACAATGCGTTACTTTCGTCTGGTCTTTCTCTTCACTGATTGGTTAGACAGCCTTCAAACTTAGTGGTCAAGCAAAGAAGGGGAGGGGCTCGTTCTGCATACCTAATAGCCGGAGCGAATAACTAATAGCCGGAGTGAATGACTAATAGCCGCGGCTATTAGTCATTCAAAACCGTACGGAATTCTTACCGCGCCAATCTAGGTCCGGATTGTGGCCTTCTTGGCTTTCCATAGAATCGGCCGCTAAGCAATAGACGCTGTCCACTTCCGTTCAGCCAGACTAGTAGCCTACAGATGACCACCCGACTCGAAATGCAATAGACAACATTATGAGTATTCGCGATTTTTAATGAACATTATTATCGTCTCGTCATGTTGGAAGAAGGCTTCCATTCAGTCAGATAGAAGGGAAATGTTTTTGCCGAGGTTTTCCTTTACTCTTTCATTTACACTAGAATATTTCCCCTCTGCTCTGATCCACAAGTCAAGTAACGTGGAAAGCCCCTCCCCTCCTTTGATATGTTTTGTGTATCTGCCGCACGCACGCTTTCTGCGAGTTGGTACACACACGATAGAGAAGTAGACGAGATGTATAGTTGTTATAAGTAAGTTATGCTACAGTTACAAAAAAAATCAGCGTATAAATAAATAAATAGATGCATAAATAAATAAATACCCTACCGACCCATGACCTAACCTGACAACCAACCGGAACCAAACTTCTTTTTTTTCTTAGGCCCAATGAGATGTGCTCAAAGCATTCACCTAGAAATGTTTATGTCTTGACATAATAGTCTAAATATGTTACTGGGGTAGGTCATGTGAGAAGGGCAGGTGAGTCCTGATGGCATTGTGTCAATTATGATAGGGCCTAGTACTGTAATGGCCAATTATGTGGACTGCGTAACCCATTCTTAGGTCCTAGAACATTTTTGGGAACCACTTGCATAACCCATACACCGGTGTAAACTTAGTTGTGAATTTGAGCAAACCCAGAATGCATCATTGTCTGTAATGCAAGTGGCACTGGCAAAAACAACTTTGACAACAGTCATTTAACAAGCTGAATCTGCTACTTTAACAGGAATTGTCCAGACATGCAGCCACCTTTACCGTGGATATTCGTGAAACATGCTGTCTTTCTCGGGTAGGATATGCTTTTTTGTGATTTTATGGGTTTCACTGAGGACAGATCACATTTTTACTTAAATTTTATTTGCAATAAAAGATGTGAATACTACTTAAAATTCTTCTGAGTGACACATTTTATGTTTTCACCCATATCCTGTCATTCATAGTCTTTGTAATGCCATAATAGTGTGCTTTTCTGCCTCTTCTCACTACAGGGTAATACCAACAGGATTATAGATAGACATGACCCTTCAGTCAGCATTGACCAGCTCCGAAATGAGATTTTGGCAACGTTTGAGGGTTTTCCAGATCCATTTTCCAACTTGACTACAACTTACATGCAGGACCAAACCATTGAGGAACTATTTAAACCAGTGGAACCAGAGGAGGTTATAATTTCACAAACACTGTGTAGAGTTAAGCGAGGCTCTTCAAGGGTTCTTACCATTAGAAACAAAGTTTTTTTCTATGTTCCTCTCATCAAGAGTCTACAGCAACTGCTATCCAACCCTAGAATTTTTAGCATGGTCAGTAATCCACCAGAAAATTGTAACAAAAATGGATATCTCCGTGACATTGTGAATGGCAGCCTTTTCAGAACTCATCCATTGTTTTCTGTTAAGCCAACTGCTTTACAGTTAATTTTGTATTCCGATGAAATAGAGATTTGCAACCCTCTTGGACCCCATGCCTCTATGAACAAGTTACTCATGTTTTATTATACTGTAGGAAACATAAACCCCAAGTTTAGGTCTAAGCTTGCTGCCATAAGACTTCTTGCCATTGCAAAAGCTAAGGATATCTCAGAGGCTGGTGCTGATGTTATATTAACAAGAATTGAACAGGATTTGAAGGAACTGTACAATGGTGTCAACATTCAAGTTGGAAATAGTGAGACTATATTATATGGTGCAGTAATATCAATATGTGGTGATACCCCTGCTCAGCATGACCTGGCCGGGTTTAAATCTGGAGTTGGGTTTGCTTTCAGTAAGTGTAGGCATTGTGAGTGTGACTTTTGTTGGGCAAAATAACCTGCTGAGTACATCACATGTACATTATAAGTATAGCTAACTCCTACCCTAGCTTAATGAGCACATCACATGGCAGTCAACTTACAATATAGTCAACTTTTAACACATAGCACACACATAAGAATATAATCAGGTCAGGGCCGTAGCCAGGGCCCCATTTTTCCTCCCGGCAGATGGTAGACACTCAGACAATGCACCAGTCATCCTCAAGAACGGGAGGGCCAAAACAGGAGATGCTCTGAAGCTCTCCCCCGTTAGGAGGAACACAAGAAGATATACATGCATATACTAGTGCCTGGGAGCCAAGGTCAAGCAATAACACACAGAACCATACACATCTCAAACGCACACACCTCATCACGAGGAAGATACAGTATAAGACTGTATCACACAGGGACTCTTCACCTTCTTCTGAAGCAGACCTTCCACGGAGGCGAAGCTCCGGACGAACCATCAGCGCTGATTAGGGACTTAGACATATTCGATTTCTCACGCTTATGACTCTGTATAACCGTTGCCACTTTACTTAATAAATCCAAGGTCCTCGTGCCGACAGACTTTATTACCTCTCCGTCTCATTTCATCTGGTCCAGTAACTAGACAGACCGTTTTTCCCTTCACTTTGAGACAATGCAAAACCAATTTGATGAAAATAGTTTTACCCCAAGAACATTACAAAGTCACATCAGGCAGTGCAGAGAAATAGAGAGGGCCAGTACAGACTCTCTTAAAAATGCCCTCATGACTACCCATGGTATAAAAAGAAGGAGTAAACTTTTAGATTTTCCAGGCTATGATCTCATTCAACAAACCCCTCAAGATATAATGCACATCATGCTTGAGGGTGTTGTGCAACAGGAAATAAAATGTGCATTAAAGCACATTATTTTGTCAGGGCATATTGATCTAGACTCTATAAATTCAGTTACACAAGGTTTTCCATATTCAAACAGGGATATAAAAGACAAGCCATGTCCAATCAGTGTGAGTACAATGGCTTCTGATGATAACAAACTAAAACAGTCTTCTGGACAGATACTGATATTTCTGAAGATATTCCCTTTTATTATGAATAGCATCAAGGACAATGTCTATGTACAGTTTATCATCGAATTAATTCAAATAACTCACATTCTTTTTGCTCCTATTGTGATGACGGAAACCTTACAAAAACTGAGAGTATTGATAGAGCAGCATCTGAAACAATTTAGGCAACTTTTCCCAGACAACAACATAACCCCTAAGCAACATTATATGCTACATTTACCCTCACAAATTGAAGCAATGGGTCCTTTGACGAGACACATGTGCATGAGGTTTGAGTCTAAGCATTGTTTTTTTAAACAGTGGTCCTCTAAATTAAATTATAAAAATGTCTGCAAATCTCTTGTAAATCATAGCAAAATTGTCGAAAGTACCCATCAAACAAACAATATATTTGCTCATGAAAAAGAATTAGGCCCCACATCAGCGGTATCAGAGGCCTCAGAGGCATATGTCGGTTCAAAGATTAGAGATTTTTTGAATATTGACAGTTTCCATCATGTAATCTCTGTGAAATGGATGTCTCTTAATGGCAACAAGTACATTAGTGGAAAGACTTTAATAATCACAGACTCAAATGATGGGCTCCCTATTTTTGGACTAATAAGTAATATTTATGTTATTGATTCATCTTTATTTTGCTGTGAATATCAAGTGTTTGACACATTGAAATGGGATACAGATTTACAATCATATGAAATTGCTGTGCCAAATGCTGCACAGGCAACAGAGTTTATAGATTTAGAAAAACTACCTGATTACACTGCATACCACCCTGTACCATTCAATAGTAAAACATATGTTTTGAGAAAATATGACCTAACTGACGTTTTGTTGTATGAGAAGGTATGATGTATGAAAATAAATGAGTGAATCAGCACAGAAGAAATAGTTTGCTTTATTTACTGTATGTTAATCCTTAAGGCAGAGCTTCTATTATATAATAAGCTTATATGTATGATGTACTGTAGTTATGATGTATTGTAGTTTACTTTGTTCTGCAACGTGAACGGGCCACCGGTGAGGTTCAGAATCTCAAAGCTAAATCATGAATGACAATCTCAATGACCCTATCAATTTGAATGCAATCACAGTTGATTAGCTGGAATATCTTAATGAGATGGGGTCAGTTCTTAAAATAGGTTAATATGGATTGTCTTGAAACAAGTAAAAATGTACTCACAGTCTAAATGTTAACGCGACTCAGTCCATAATGTGTGCTATTTTAAGAAAAAAGCTGCTCAGAATTAGTTTTATTATCTAGGTAGGATGAAAAAGATGAATTTTCTTGAAACAAGTCAAATAATCTTAACAATATTCAGTCTTACTAAGAAAATACATTGAAAAACAAGTGTAATAAGACCAAAATGCTAGTAATGCAAGTTTATTACACTTGTATAGATTTTCATTTTTTGCAGTGCACCAGCAGCGTTGATGCTGGAATGGCAGGTTGAGGTTTCTCCTCCATCATATATAATATAATATATAATAGGGTCTAAGACGTGACAAGCCTTTTTTGGGATCCGGATACATTAAATTAATATAAAAGAGAATTAAATACATAAATTGTATATAAAGTGAATCTTCAATATCTACTTTATTATTTCAGAGAGATTTAATGAAAATAAATTGTAAATATATATATTAAATAATGTCATGAAGTGCAAAATTGTCATTCAGTGTAATGGTCCGGACTTCAATTTGACTAATACATCTTTAAATAATATATAAAATACCAAACAAAATTATATTTAAACTTTCTTGGCACATTTTTATGAGAGATAAGATTGAGATATTAAAAGGACATTGAGTTATTGTTATGTTTTGATATTGAAATCGTTAGGGGACTTTTGTCCCAAATAGTCAGTTCATTAGAGGTCATTCAGTGTAATGAGATCAAGAAGCTAGGTCAGAAACTGATGTCATGTGACAATCTGTGACATCATCAAGAGGACCCCTGGAGACCCCTGAGGTGACACAGCAAGGTAAGTTTGCTCCATTTAAATATTTGATATTTCATCTTTTCATGTTGTGGTAACTTGATATAGAAATCCACATGTCATTCAGTGTAATGCCAGCAAACACTTTTATTGTTAGATATTCCTGTAAACAAGTGTATTTAGTAAATAACTGTTATAAACTTTGTAGGTCAAGGTCATTTTTTGATATAGGTGGCTAACTGTTTGCCTGTAAAACATGTTTACTTATTAAAATGTCATTCAGTGTAATGGATGTCATTCAGTGTAATAATTAGGATTCATATAATGAGTAATACTAATGTAGTAATACCCGATGCCCCGATCAGCATTTCTGGGCACGATCACTGATTACCGATCACCAAAATCATGATCTGCCGATCACTGCCTATGAAAAATATGGAATATATATATAAAAAACGTATATATATAAAAAAAAATATATTTTTTTTTTCGTTTTTTTTCATATATAATGTGGTGGCATTTTACTCAGCATTGTGCAAGCACAATGTAAAATGCTGCTTGCAGCTTTAATTATTATTGTTATTATTGTTATACATATTTATTAAGTTAATGACAAATATTAACCTTATAGTATCTTTAATTTACATTTTTGTAAACGATGTATTTAAAGTTATTAATAATAAAATGTTTTATTGATTTTCTAGATGCCTTCCAACAAATCAGCAGTCGCAAAGCACAGAGAGAAAATTAACAAAGATCCAATAGCACGTGCACAGCTACTAGCAAGGAGAAGAGAAAGGTATTTAGGATTTCAATATTAACTTGATTATAAATTAAATTATGTGAATTAAGAATGTTGTTATAATGTGTTCACATCAGTAATTGCATCAAATCTGCATTCCAGCTATCAGAGAAGAAAGCAAGCCAACCTCGGTGCAAATCCTGATCATCCTCCAATTAGGAGTTTATCAGCTGCTGAAGTGAAGAAGAAGAGAGAACAGTGGCGGGAAACTCAAAAACAGCACAGGGCTGCAGAAAAACGTCTGAGGGCAGTCCTGGATATTACACCGGAGTCCTCTGAGGAGCCTTCTGAAGAAATGCTTGCAAGACCCCATCCAGCAGTGCCCATTCCATGGTCTGATTCTCCACCAGCAGTCATTCCACGCTCTCAGTCTCCACCAGCAGTCATTCCACCGACTCAGTCTCCACCAGCAGTCATTCCACCGACTGGGTGTGCACGAGCCAGTGAGCCACTGGCCTCCTCCACCCCAAAACAAGAAAGGAAAACACAAAGACTCGAAAACAAAAATGTTGCACTGAAGAGAGAACTTTTCCAACTTAAACAATTGGCTCAAGCACAAAGAAGGAGTGAAAACCTAAGGAAGGGTTTGCAAAGGGAGAAGAAAAAGCTCCAACCAAAAAAGAAGAATATGAAGAAAGTGAATCTGAAAAAAAAAGTTACTCGGCGAGAGAAGGTCTCTGCTTTTCTAAGCAGAGACGAGAACAGCAGACAGCTCGCAGGTAAGAAGGATACCATCACGAGAAACAAGGTCAAACTTCAGAGACGCATTCTCTGCAGAACACTGAAGGAACTCCATGGTGTCTACAACACAGAGGTGGCCAAAGAGGACTCCATATCCTACAGGCAGTTCTTACGCCTCAGACCGTTCCATATAACCGAGCCGAAAGCAAGTGATCGGAACACATGCGCTTGCATACACCACGAGAACATGGGCCTCCTGGTGGAAAGACTCAGGCAAAAGGGATTGCTCAAAACCTCAAGCATCTCTCAACTTCTAGCAGCTATAGTGTGTGATCCCAAAGAAAAAAAATGCATGTACCGCCTGTGCCCCAAGTGCTGCTACGAGGAGCTTGAAGTTCAGCTGCCAGAAGAACCTCAGGAAATTGTATGGGAACAGTGGGAGAGGGAGAAAACAAATGATCGGGGTAAGATTTCAACTAAATTTGCCAAAAAGAGGAAATCTGGGACTTGGAGTGATCTTGTCAAAGTCTTTAACAGCAAGCTTGACAACCTAGCAAGACACCTGTATAACTGGATCCATCAAACCGAAAAGTGTAGACACCTAAAGGAGACTCTGTCTGAGGAGGAGGTTGTTGTCCACATGGACTTTTCAGAAAATTATGCATGCAAGTTGGCCACGGAAATCCAGGCATTTCATTTTGGGTCCAGCCGGAAGCAAGCCACGATTCACACCATCGTTGTGTATACTTCTGGCAGCCATCAGTCATATGCTACCATATCGGATTCCTTACGCCACGATGAGCGTGCAGTCTGGGCTCATCTCAAGCCATTTCTGGATTACCTGAAGAAGGAGAATCCCTTAATCACCACACTGCACTGCATGAGCGATGGTCCAGTGACTCAATACAGAAATAAACAGAATTTTTATTTGATGAGCACCATTCCATTTATGCTCGGGTTCAAGAAAATGACATGGAACTTCTCAGAGGCATCTCATGGTAAAGGGGCACCAGATGGCGTTGGGGGTGCTGTCAAGAGGCTCGCAGATGAGCATGTAAAGAAGGGAGGCGACATTCCGAAGCCAGAGGACCTCTACCAACTCCTCCAAAGCACAGCATCAAACATCCGGTACTTTTGGGTCAGTGATGAGAGTGATGTGAGCCGGTATGATGAGAGTGTGCCAGACAACTTGATGAAACAGCATGTGAATGTGGACCATCGGTGGACATCCAATTTGGAGAGTCAGCTGAGATGTTTAAGAATGCTGAGGATGACGACCTAACAGGGAAATTTGTTGTTGTCATGTATGACAGCAAGCCCTTTGTTGGGCAAGTTGAGCAGGTAGTTGCAGGGGAGGTAGAAGTCAACTGCATGCACCAGAGTGCACCTGGTAAAAATGCATTTGTCTGGCCAGACATGGCAGACAAAGTCTTCTATTTCAAAGAGGACATCAAGGCTGTTGTGTCTGAGCCAGAACCCCTTACAACGAGGCAGTCCAAGCTTAGCCATGGAGACTGCGAGAAGTTTTCAAAATAATCTGACAATGCTTATCTAATGTTCATCTAATTTTAAATGTTCCTTTGTCCATTCCCATAGGCACTGTTCGGCTCTCTCTCCTATTGGACTTGTTCAAACCGAACAATAGACATGAAAAACATCATCTAATATATTATCCCATAGTTAATTATTCCTGTTTAATCTTAGACAATTATTAGTAAAAACTGTTAATTAGATGCAAGAATCATATACAATAATCACATCATTCTAACTTTATATCGTATTTAGTTTCCACAAATTGAACAATCCTGTAGTTATATTGCTGTTTGTGAAATAGAGAAAAAAATAATAAATATATATAGATGCAGTATATAATTGAACTGGTTTAGGTTTGTTCAGGTACTTAAAAATGCAATGTTTACACATTTTCTTTCATGCACTGCTGAAATACTTTGCACATTACTTTTGCAGGAAAGCCACTTCTCTGCGTTGAATGTTCATCTAATTTTAAATGTTCCTTTGTTAAGTTTAAGTGTTCAATAAAAAATGCTTATTCTTTGGCAATATCTGCTGCTGCATCATTTACTCAGGATTGTGACTAGTTTGGTCTAATGATAAGTAACAATAGTAGTGCTAATAGTGGCATTGCATGACACCTTTTTGACAAAACGTCATTCAGAGTAATCAATTGGTTATTCAGTGTAATGCATATATTGTATAAAAAAAAAAAAAAATGCTAATAATGACTTTTGTTTCATAAAATATACATACAATTATACAACTAAACTAAATATTATTGTATTTTAAACAGAAATCACCTTGCTCTAAAAACTTATTCCTGGTGAACTGTTAAAACTTGCTGGCTGAAATAATATTTGCAGAGTGTAAAGATTTCAAATTACAATTAATTAGTATTTTGGAATGGCAAGGCAGTCCTTGCATATAGTGTTTTAATATATTATACACCTCCTCTTAATCTTCTTATGCCTGCCAAGATTTTTTTGTATTTTAAATTTGATTACACTGAATGACGTTTTAAGGTTTGTTTTCTAGAAATCAGAGTAAAAAGGTATGTTGTCTACTATTTTCTGCTCAGAAAATATTTGAATTACATAATATACACTATGATGTCCAGAAAGAACAACAAGTTTTGCGTTCTTGAATACTTTTCTCTTTTGGAGGCTTGAAAACCCAGTTTTGTCTTTGACCCACTAATATATAATAATAATAATAATAATAATAATAATAATAATAATAATAATAATAATAATAAGAAGAAGAAGAAGAAGACGTTCAACTTCATTTTCTGTCGCGTTCAAAACGGCATCAGCACTGGTTACCGTGCAGTCGATTATGGGAAGAATTTGTAGAAACTAGAAACTGGGGGAATATCTCTAGAAAAAAGAGTTGTCATCGGCTTCCTCTCAACACCCCTAACAGTCATAGAGTCAGAAAGTTGTGGCTTTCATTCCTCGGGTTCGACATAAACACCCCTGTAAATGTACTTCGGGAAGCTGACCATCGCACTTGCGCCTTTCACTTTCGGCCTGAGGACTACCTTCAATCAACAAGTCATCGAAAGAAGTGTCCGAAGAGACTGCATCTGAAAAGGGCAGCTGTACCGACGCTTTGTGGACCAACGCTAGACGAAGAAGACCTCGGGGTAAGCTAGACATCATGTACAACGTTATGTTTATAATTAGTTTAGGTTGAACATCTGACTCGAACTGAAGGTTACTCGGACCAAAACAGGGAGTTCGTTGTTGCTGCTTGATGTTTTTGACGATGATTCTGAAGTTAGTCTATAGGCCTACTAGTATTTTGACCTAGAATAGCGTTTTTAAAATGTTTTTTTGATCGTAACGTCTCGTAAAGAGAGCTGATGGGGTATCCACAGAGGTTAGATCAGACATGGGCATCAAATGGCCGTGATATTATATATTATAATATATAGATATCTATAGCCTATATTATATATATATTATAATATACTCAGGCGACCACGACCATGCATAACATAATCGCTTGAACCACCGTTCAAATGGCAGTCTGAGCCATCATAACAACAATATTTGTGTCAGTAATGTTGATGAGATGTTGTGTTTTGCAACTTGTTACAGGCTGTTGGTGGTGTGTACAAGTCAGTACTTCACGCAACACCTTGTGAAACGCGTGTTGGAGAGAAGGGAGGAAAGAACACCGGAAGACATACCACATGTCCAGCGGCCTGCAAACCTTGCCACTAAGGAGAGACCCCCCAAGGAAGATGTAATCTGGAAACATCAATCCAGATTCCCTCGCCACACTGATGCTTGAAAAACCAAGGATCCAGATTGTAAATTTGTTTGTATGTCAGAATCAGAATCACTTTTATTACATCTTATTGTGCAGTAGGCTACACAAGAGTAAAATTCTTAGGTTTGGTTCCTCAACATACACATAGCAGCAAGTAAATAAGTATAAAAATAAATAAGCATACAAATAAGTAGCAGCATCAATAATAATAAAGTAATGAGGTGTAATAAAGTGTAGGGTGTTCAAGTGGTAGTGTTGTAAATGTGTTTGTAAATACAGTCGGCCTATGTCTACCTTTACCCATTAGGAAAACATGTTTAGGCCTACAGACACTAGTGTGTACTTTCTAAATAAAACTGCAAAGATTTTTGAACAAAAGTTTTTTATTGAGAAGAAATTAAAAAGTAAACGCAATGCAGTTAGGTAGGAACAGAAGGGTAAGATTTACATTGGAATAAGAATAAAAATAATGAATTCAGAATAAGTCCTCTATCTCACTGGGTTTAAACCCAGCATACTGTCCAGTGGGGGATGGGAATGCATCCATAACAGCCCACACCACGCAACTGGGTAATCCAAGGCGATTTCCTCGTCCCAGTGGTTGACCTTTGAGGGCCCACTCCAGAATTACTCGATAAGCCACAAGTCGGTATTGCCTGAGGGTAACAAAACATGGATAGAACAAAGACTGGGTCAGTAACTAGTAATGAGACGGTGGCACAGTTTTCAAAAACATTATAGTCGAGCTACATGCAAATTAGGGCTGGGCGATAAAACGATAACGATATGTATCGCGATAGACACGTAATCAATATCAATAAAAAATATGTTCGATAGAACGTTTCGATATTGTATTTATTCCTCGTTGTAAGAAACCGGGAAAAAAAGTTCCGGTTTCTCCGCTTTGAACGAGAGGTTGCGAAGCAACGTTGGTTGCACAAACAAAGGCACTCATACTGGTGCCTAGCAACGCTAATAGCCAATCATGTAACAGTATCACGCTTGGTTGCGCCCTCTCGTTGTCTCGTGTTTCAACTGAAACAGCTGCTGTCAGATGAAAGATGAGTACCGCAACGAGGGAGGAAATTATCGACAAAAATGGAAGTGTCAGCTCGCCAGTATGGCAGTTCTTTGGATTTTTTAAATCAGACCGTAGTCAGACTAAAGTTGTCTGTAAATTATGTAAAACCGTAGTCCCCACCAAGTCTGGGAATACAACAAACCTATTTTACCACCTTAGCCGCTCTCACCCTTTGGAGCACAGCCGTATAAAAAAACGGCCAACAACGTCTACAAATGCAACGCCGCAAAAGCAGCAGCAGACCACCATGGAGAGGTACTCGGCATCAGTGCCTTATGACAAAGATTCCAAACGCTACAGGGACATAACCCAGGGAGTGGCATATCACATAGCTAAGGATATGCTTCCGCTCAGTACCGTTGAGAAGCCCGGTTATAAAAATCTCCTTCACGTGCTTGACCCACGCTATGTGATTCCAGGGCGAAAGTACTTTTCTAAGACTGCCATTCCCAAACTGTATCTGATGTTTAAAGAATCTGTGCAAAAAGAAATCCTGTTGGCCAGGTACTTTGCCACAACTTCTGACCTGTGGTCAAGCCGTACTTCAGAGCCATACATTAGCTTGACCATTCATTTCATAGACCACGAATGGAATCTGAAAACCCGATGCCTCGAAACGGCATATTTCCCCGACGATCACACAGGCGAAAATATAGCAGAAGGCTTGAAGGAGGCACTGTTGACCTGGTCTCTAAATGAAGAAAAAATGGTGTGCATCACCACAGACAGTGGGGCAAATGTAGTGAAAGCAACTTCACTGAACGACTGGACCCGGCTACAGTGTTTTGGCCATCGTTTGCACTCAGCTATTGGTGAGTACCGTATTTTCAGCACTATAAGGCGCACCGGACCGAGTATGAGCCGCAGCAGCTAAATTGCATGATGATGTGTACATATATAAGCCTCACTGGACTATAAACCGCAGGTTTTTTAATGTTTAATTACCATTAGGGCTGGCCCGAGTGCCATTTTTCAGGCTTCGAATACTCGAGCGAATATTCGAATACTCGTTCCAGAAAAAAACAACATTAATAATCCCTATATACTCCCTGGAACCGATTTTGACAGTATCTGCATATTTTGTTGAAGATTTAATAGCTTTTGAACGTTAATAAGTAGGCCTAAGTAGGTTGAAGTTCCTTAGTTTTTCCCCGTGAAAGCGAACAGCTGTTGCTCCGTTCAAAGTCAGCTGTCCTCTGCCATCTCAGCCCTTACGGGAGCTTTTCAATTCATCCTGGAACGTGCATCTTTTCAGGGTATTTTTACAATAAATCCATAACAAATATCGATTGAATTATGTGCCCATATTATATCCATTATATTGACCGGGTATTCCCAAGACGCTCACGCTCGGCAGCAAGCCAGTCACAGTTGATTGGCGCGGCGCTGTACAGCGAACGTAAACAAAACAACTAAGCTAAGGATTGCATTTCGCTAAGTATTACTTTTCCTCCCGAGATCCCGCTAATGTTGTGTTATAAAATAAAGGGAAACAAGATATCTATTCTTCCTCCACCTCTCTCGCTTCTCTGCTTGGTGTCACTGACGCTTATAGTTTGCGTCCCTCGCTCTGGTAACGTCAGTAGGCTACATGAAAAAACAACAACGAAGCTCTGAATACTGATTCAAGCTTCGAATACTAATTTTCCGAGTGGCCGTTAGATGTAAAAATCCATAGATTAGCCGCACCGTTACATAAGCCACAGAATCGAAAAATGGGAAAAAGGCGCGGCTTATAGTCCAAAAATTACTGTACTACCATTGTCATTTTGATGGTACTCATCCATGTTGGTTCATGTATTGATTTTATTAGCCAATAATTATTCTTAAGATGATATAATTATTAATATATTGAGTTTTTATTATTATCCATGAAAGCAGCTTTACACTGAATTACTGACTGACTCAACCTCATCTATTATCTGTAATATACGCTTTCATTCTTTTTCTGCAGGTGCTGCAGGAAAGGACAAAAGAGTGGACAGGGCTGTAGGTGTTTGCAAGAAAGTGGTCTCTGCCTTTTCTTACTCATGGAAGAAAAAGAGTGCGCTCTCAAAAGCACAGCAACGTCTCAATCTTCCCACACACCAGCTGGTCACAGAGTCACCAACCAGGTGGGGCTCGAGACAAAAGATGGTGGCAAGGGTCCTAGAGCAACAAAAGGCCATCATTGACGTTCTGTCTGCTGACAAAAACAACAGGCACCTGATCCCAACGTGGCAGGACATTGAGGTCCTTGAGTCCATGAATGCGGCCTTAACTCCTCTCCTGGAGTTCACAGACTCCCTTTCTGGGGAGTCATATGTGACAGTGTCTTACGTGAAGCCTGTGCTCCACCTGTTCCGCACCAATTTGCTTAAATTAAACGAGGAAGACACTCAGCTCACAAAAGAGATGAAAACAAAAATAATGACCTATCTTGATGAGAAGTATGCTGGCCCTGACACAGACGATCTCCTTGACATGGCTACCTTGATGGACCCCAGGTTTAAAGTCCAATACATTAGACCAGAGAAGGTAAGGGCCATTAAAATGAGAGCAGTGTCTGAGGGAGTGAATGAAGGCCAGTCACAGGCAGGGGCTTCTGAGGGAGCAGCAGACCAAGGTGCAGAAGGAGGAGCTGCGGCTGCGGCTGCCACTGAACCACCTCTACCACTGGGCGTGAAGAAGCAACGCAAGTCATTGGGGAGCTTCTTCAAAAAGCAGAGTCAAGATGAAGATGACTTGCCTCTCACTGAAGAACAAAAAGTGGAGAGTGAGCTAGACAGGTACCTGATGTGCCCTGATGCAGACAGTGAGTCTGAACCCCTGGACTGGTGGAGGCTCCATGGACACAGCTTCCCAAGATTATCTCAGCTGGCAAAAAAGTACTTATGCATCCCAGCCACCAGTAGCCCCTCAGAAAGAATTTTTAGTACTGGGGGTAATATTGTTACATGCACCAGGTCAGCTTTAAAAC